>NW_028122763.1:0-131757 GCF_965194805.1 Balaenoptera borealis | reverse complement strand
CACCAGCAGCTAGAGGGTACACAGTTCTCTTAAACCTCTTCAGCATTTATTGTTTGTAGACTTTTTGCCAATGGTCAGTCGACTGGTGTGAGTTGAAAACTTTTTGTAGATTAGATTGCATGAGTCTAATACTTCCTGAGGCTGAGCTTTTATCCATTTTCCTTTTTTTAAAAAGAGAGTGAGTAAAACTTACCTCTTCATACTATCTTCGTGAACATTTTGCCTGTTTTGAATTTTTTTATCCATTCCCTACCTCAGCACAATTTTGAGGGCAGGTGTCCTTTACAGCCCTGAGTCCTTGTGAATGGTAAGTGACCATTAGCTGGGGGTTAAAAGCTGCTCTTGCGGGAATCGGCCACAAGGCGGCAGCATTTCTCCTTTACCAAATCTGGTTACTAGGGCAACAGAGCCTTACTGGAAGTGGTGTTCTAGGTTGTAAATTAGAATGGAATGTGCGAGGAAAAAGCCCTTTAAGTTTATGTCTCCTTACTTCTTGTTGGTATTTTTAACTTAATTTTTATTTTTTCTCACAGCAAACTTGATTACAATGTTTTGTTTGTTCTAGGTGTGCAAGATGTGGTTCTTTCACACATATACATATATCTATTCTTCTTTGGATCCTTTTCCCATGTAGGTTATGACACAATGTTGAGTAGTCTTCTCTTGGTATTGCGTAGGTCTTTGGTGATTCTATATTTCACATGTGTTTGTATCTCTCTGTTAACCTCAATATGGTAATGTATCCAATCCTCACACCTGTCCATTTGGTGAACCATAAGTTTTTTAATGAATCTATGAAAGTGTTTCTCTGTGGAAATATCTTTGTTTGTATCATTTTTTAGGTAACACCTATATGTGATACGATAGGATATGTGTTTTTCGCTTTCTCACTTACTCCAAGTTGCGTGATTACTTCTAGACTCATCTGTGGTGCTGGAAATGGCATCGTTTCATTTTTTTCACTAGCTCATATTCCATCTGTACAGGTAGCAGTTCTTCTTTGTCCACCCATCTGTCGGTGGACTTTTTGGTTACTTCCATATCTTGGCTACTGTAATACTATGCAATGCAGATTTGCGTGCCTGTGTCCTTCCAATTCTGTCTTCTTAGTTTATAGGTCCAGGAATAGGTCTGCTGGAACATATGGTAGCTCAATGTTTACCTTTTACAGGCACCTCTATTCTGTTCTCCTTAGTGGCTCTTTCCAGGTTACGTCCCACTTAAAGTGGAGGGTATGTATTTCTTCCCAGCTCCTTCAGGATTTATTCTTTGTAGTTTTTGCTGATGGTTATTCTGAGTGGTGTGAGCTGATACCTCTTTGTGGTTGAATTTGCATGTGTCTCATAATGCGTTGAAATTGATCTTTAAGACATGTCCTTTTTATTTTTCCAGCTGTGATTAGAGCTTATTTCTTCAAAGTGTTTTCTTAAAGTATGTGTCACCATTTGAAATATTTTGGCCATTATCTCCCTCAAGACATTTTGAGGGCAGGTTTCATTTACAGCCCTGCAGTACTTGTTCATATGAAGTGACCATTAGCTCAGGCTTTAAACCTGCTTTTGCAGGTAACGGCCAGAGAGCGGCAGCCTTTCTACGTTCCCCTTGCTGGTACTAGGGAAACAGACCTACCGGCCAGTGGTGTTCTTCGGTTATAAGTTAGAGTGCCATGTGCCCGGATAAACCCACAAATGTTGATGTCTCCTTGCTTTTGTTTGTTTTTAAATTTCATTTATATTTATTATTAGAGTAATATTCCATTGTGTACGTGGACCACTTCTTCTTGGTGCATTCCTCGGTTGATGGACATTTTCATTGCTTCCAAGTGCTGGCTATGGTAAATCTTGCTGGCGTACAGGTTTGCCAGCCTGTGACTTTTTGATTCTCATTTTCTCAGGTGATAGGCCAAGCAGTGGTTGTGATTGATTGACTGGTAGCTCAATGTTTCCCTTTTCAAAGCACCTACACTGTGTTTTCATTAGTGGCTCTTTACATGCCCCCCCTTACAACCGAGGGTACGCATTTCTCCACACTCCCTTCACCGTTTATTTTTTGCAGCATTTTTCCTAATGGCCATTCTGACTGCTGTGAGCTGATAGGTTTTTGTAATATGGGTATGCCTGTCATTAAATTTTTTAAAATTCATCATATTCCTACATCGTTCTCTTTTCTCTTAAAAGAAAAAACCGTGAGTACAATGTAGCTCTTGAAATTGTCTTCTTCGAAGGTTGCCCTCTTTTGAATTTTTTGGTCGATTTTTGACCCCAGAAATTTTCTGGAGGGCAGGTGTCATTTACAGAACTGCAAGTTGGTGAAAATTTAGTGACCTTTCGCAGTGGGTTCAAACCTGCTGTTGTGGGAAACGGCCACAAGGAGGTAGCATTTCTCCATTCCCCAATCTGGGTACTAGGGCAGCAGAGCCTTTCTGGAAGTCATTGTCCTAGGTTGTAAATTAGAATGGAATTTGCCAGGAGAAATCCCCATAAGTTTATGTCTCATTACTTCTTCTTGGTTTTTAAAAGTTTTTTAATCTGGGTAAAGTTTAGAATATTGTTTATCCTAGGTGTACACAATCTGGTTCATTTGTACATTATGTATGTCTATTAATGTACAGATCCTCTTCCCATGTAAAATATTACAGTGTTCCGTCGACCTCCCTTGCTATATGTTCGGACTTTTTGATACATGTACAAAATATGTATTTGTATATGTATAGTAACACTAATCTTCATTTCTCAATTTCCCCCCTCCTTTCCTTTCAGATGAGCATAGTTTGTTTTCTCAGCCTGTGAGTGTCTTTCTCTTTGGAAATACGTTCATCTGTGCCAGTTATTAGATAATGCCATAAGTGATAATATAGGATATAGGTGTTTTGCTTTCCGACCTACTTCATGTTTTGTGATTATCTCCAGGCTCATCTATGGTGCCTCAAAGAGCAGTGCTTCAATGTTTTCCATGGCTAATATTCCATGTGTACATGGACCACTTCTTCTTGGTGCATTCCTCTGTTGATGGACATTTTCGTTGCTTCCAAGTGTTGCCTATGGTAAATATTGCTGGAGTGCAGGATTGCCAGCCTGTGATTTTTGATTTTCCTTTTCTCAGGGGATAGACCCAGCAGTGGGTATGATTGATTGACTGGTATGGTAGCTCAACGTTTACCTTTTCAAGGCACCTCAATTGTGCTTTCATTAGTGGCTCTTACCACGTCCCCCTTAGAATCGAGGGTACGCATTTCTCCACAATCACGTCAGCATTTCTAGTTTGCAGCATTTTTGTTGATGGCCATTCTGACTGGTGTGAGCTGACAGGTTTTTGTAATTTGGGTTTACATGTCTGTAAAAATTCCTACAATTCATCATTTTTCCACGCCTTTTACTTTTCTGTTAAAAGAAAAAAGAAAGAAAGTGTGAGTGTGATATACCTCTTCAAATTTTCTTTTTGGAAGGTTGCACTCTAGAATTTTTTGGTCGATTTTCGACCTCAGTATTTTTTGGAGGGCCGGTGTCATTTACAGACCTGCAATTGGTGAATAATTAGTGACCTTTTGCAGTGGGTTCAAAGCTGCTGTTGTGGGAAACGGCCACAAGGATGCAGCATTTCTCGATTCCCAAATCTGGGTACTAGGGCAGCAGAGCCGTTCTGGAAGTTGTCTGCCTAGGTTTTCAATTTGGATGGAATGTGCCACGAAAACCCCCCATAAGTTTATGTCTCATTACTCCTAGTTCGTTGTTTTAATTTTTTCAATTGGGGTAATGGTTAGAATGTTGCTTGTCCAAGGTGTACACACTCTGGTTCGTCTACATATCATATATACCTATTTATGTAGAGATCCTCTTCCCGTGTAAATTATTACAGAGTGTTCCGTAATCCTTCCTTGCTATATGGTCGGTCTTTTTGATATATGTATATAATATGTATTTGTATACATATGGTAACGCTAATCTTCATGTATCCATTCCCCCCACCTTTCCTTTTAGATAAGCATAGTTTTTTTTTTTTTAATAAGTCTGTGATTGCCTTTCTCTGTGGAAATATGTTCATTTGTGTCAGTTATTAGATAACGCCTATAAGTGATATCATAGGTTATAGGACTTTTCCTTTCCGACTTACCTCATGTTCTGTGATTATCTCCAAGATCATCTATGGTGCCTCAAAGAGCAGTGTTTCATTGTTTTCCATGGCTAGTATTCATTGTGTACATGGACCACTTCTTCTTTATCCTTTCGTCTGTTGATGGACATTTTGGTTGCTTCACTGTCTTGTCTATTGTGAATAAGGCTGCAGTGCAGCTTTTGCAGCCCGGGTCTTCTTCATTCTGGTCTTCTCAGGTGAGAGGCCCTTTGGTGCGCCTGCTGGATTGAATGGTACCTCAATTTTTCTTTTCAACGCAGCTTCTTTCTGTTCTCATTATTAGCGTTTAACCCTTTTACATCTCACCAGCAGCTAGAGGGTACACAGTTCTCTTAAACCTCTTCAGCATTTATTGTTTGTAGACTTTTTGCCAATGGTCAGTCGACTGGTGTGAGTTGAAAACTTTTTGTAGATTAGATTGCATGAGTCTAATACTTCCTGAGGCTGAGCTTTTATCCATTTTCCTTTTTTTTTAAAAGAGAGTGAGTAAAACTTACCTCTTCATACTATCTTCGTGAACATTTTGCCTGTTTTGAATTTTTTTATCCATTCCCTACCTCAGCACAATTTTGAGGGCAGGTGTCCTTTACAGCCCTGAGTCCTTGTGAATGGTAAGTGACCATTAGCTGGGGGTTAAAAGCTGCTCTTGCGGGAATCGGCCACAAGGCGGCAGCATTTCTCCTTTACCAAATCTGGTTACTAGGGCAACAGAGCCTTACTGGAAGTGGTGTTCTAGGTTGTAAATTAGATTGGAATGTGCGAGGAAAAAGCCCTTTAAGTTTATGTCTCCTTACTTCTTGTTGGTATTTTTAACTTAATTTTTATTTTTTCTCACAGCAAACTTGATTACAATGTTTTGTTTGTTCTAGGTGTGCAAGATGTGGTTCTTTCACACATATACATATATCTATTCTTCTTCGGATCCTTTTCCCATGTAGGTTATGACACAATGTTGAGTAGTCTTCTCTTGGTATTGCGTAGGTCTTTGGTGATTCTATATTTCACATGTGTTTGTATCTCTCTGTTAACCTCAATATGGTAATGTATCCAATCCTCACACCTGTCCATTTGGTGAACCATAAGTTTTTTAATGAATCTATGAAAGTGTTTCTCTGTGGAAATATCTTTGTTTGTATCATTTTTTAGGTAACACCTATATGTGATACGATAGGATATGTGTTTTTCGCTTTCTCACTTACTCCAAGTTGCGTGATTACTTCTAGACTCATCTGTGGTGCTGGAAATGGCATCGTTTCATTTTTTCACTAGCTCATATTCCATCTGTACAGGTAGCAGTTCTTCTTTGTCCACCCATCTGTCGGTGGACTTTTTGGTTACTTCCATATCTTGGCTACTGTAATACTATGCAATGCAGATTTGCGTGCCTGTGTCCTTCCAATTCTGTCTTCTTAGTTTATAGGTCCAGGAATAGGTCTGCTGGAACATATGGTAGCTCAATGTTTACCTTTTACAGGCACCTCTATTCTGTTCTCCTTAGTGGCTCTTTCCAGGTTACGTCCCACTTAAAGTGGAGGGTATGTATTTCTTCCCAGCTCCTTCAGGATTTATTCTTTGTAGTTTTTGCTGATGGTTATTCTGAGTGGTGTGAGCTGATACCTCTTTGTGGTTGAATTTGCATGTGTCTCATAATGCGTTGAAATTGATCTTTAAGACATGTCCTTTTTATTTTTCCAGCTGTGATTAGAGCTTATTTCTTCAAAGTGTTTTCTTAAAGTATGTGTCACCATTTGAAATATTTTGGCCATTATCTCCCTCAAGACATTTTGAGGGCAGGTTTCATTTACAGCCCTGCAGTACTTGTTCATATGAAGTGACCATTAGCTCAGGCTTTAAACCTGCTTTTGCAGGTAACGGCCAGAGAGCGGCAGCCTTTCTACGTTCCCCTTGCTGGTACTAGGGAAACAGACCTACCGGCCAGTGGTGTTCTTCGGTTATAAGTTAGAGTGCCATGTGCCCGGATAAACCCACAAATGTTGATGTCTCCTTGCTTTTGTTTGTTTTTAAATTTCATTTATATTTATTATTAGAGTAATATTCCATTGTGTACGTGGACCACTTCTTCTTGGTGCATTCCTCGGTTGATGGACATTTTCATTGCTTCCAAGTGCTGGCTATGGTAAATCTTGCTGGCGTACAGGTTTGCCAGCCTGTGACTTTTTGATTCTCATTTTCTCAGGTGATAGGCCAAGCAGTGGTTGTGATTGATTGACTGGTAGCTCAATGTTTCCCTTTTCAAAGCACCTACACTGTGTTTTCATTAGTGGCTCTTTACATGCCCCCCCTTACAACCGAGGGTACGCATTTCTCAACACTCCCTTCACCGTTTATTTTTTGCAGCATTTTTCCTAATGGCCATTCTGACTGCTGTGAGCTGATAGGTTTTTGTAATATGGGTATGCCTGTCATTAAATTTTTTAAAATTCATCATATTCCTACATCGTTCTCTTTTCTCTTAAAAGAAAAAACCGTGAGTACAATATAGCTCTTGAAATTGTCTTCTTCGAAGGTTGCCCTCTTTTGAATTTTTTGGTCGATTTTTGACCCCAGAAATTTTCTGGAGGGCAGGTGTCATTTACAGAACTGCAAGTTGGTGAAAATTTAGTGACCTTTCGCAGTGGGTTCAAACCTGCTGTTGTGGGAAACGGCCACAAGGAGGTAGCATTTCTCCATTCCCCAATCTGGGTACTAGGGCAGCAGAGCCTTTCTGGAAGTCATTGTCCTAGGTTGTAAATTAGAATGGAATTTGCCAGGAGAAATCCCCATAAGTTTATGTCTCATTACTTCTTCTTGGTTTTTAAAAGTTTTTTAATCTGGGTAAAGTTTAGAATATTGTTTATCCTAGGTGTACACAATCTGGTTCATTTGTACATTATGTATGTCTATTAATGTACAGATCCTCTTCCCATGTAAAATATTACAGTGTTCCGTCGACCTCCCTTGCTATATGTTCGGTCTTTTTGATACATGTACAAAATATGTATTTGTATATGTATAGTACCACTAATCTTCATTTCTCAATTTCCCCCCTCCTTTCCTTTCAGATGAGCATAGTTTGTTTTCTCAGCCTGTGAGTGTCTTTCTCTTTGGAAATACGTTCATCTGTGCCAGTTATTAGATAATGCCATAAGTGATAATATAGGATATAGGTGTTTTGCTTTCCGACCTACTTCATGTTTTGTGATTATCTCCAGGCTCATCTATGGTGCCTCAAAGAGCAGTGCTTCAATGTTTTCCATGGCTAATATTCCATGTGTACATGGACCACTTCTTCTTGGTGCATTCCTCTGTTGATGGACATTTTCGTTGCTTCCAAGTGTTGCCTATGGTAAATATTGCTGGAGTGCAGGATTGCCAGCCTGTGATTTTTGATTTTCCTTTTCTCAGGGGATAGACCCAGCAGTGGGTATGATTGATTGACTGGTATGGTAGCTCAACGTTTACCTTTTCAAGGCACCTCAATTGTGCTTTCATTAGTGGCTCTTACCACGTCCCCCTTAGAATCGAGGGTACGCATTTCTCCACAATCACGTCAGCATTTCTAGTTTGCAGCATTTTTGTTGATGGCCATTCTGACTGGTGTGAGCTGACAGGTTTTTGTAATTTGGGTTTACATGTCTGTAAAAATTCCTACAATTCATCATTTTTCCACGCCTTTTACTTTTCTGTTAAAAGAAAAAAGAAAGAAAGTGTGAGTGTAATATACCTCTTCAAATTTTCTTTTTGGAAGGTTGCACTCTAGAATTTTTTGGTCGATTTTCGACCTCAGTATTTTTTGGAGGGCCGGTGTCATTTACAGACCTGCAATTGGTGAATAATTAGTGACCTTTTGCAGTGGGTTCAAAGCTGCTGTTGTGGGAAACGGCCACAAGGATGCAGCATTTCTCGATTCCCAAATCTGGGTACTAGGGCAGCAGAGCCGTTCTGGAAGTTGTCTGCCTAGGTTTTCAATTTGGATGGAATGTGCCAGGAAAACCCCCCATAAGTTTATGTCTCATTACTCCTAGTTCGTTGTTTTAATTTTTTCAATTCGGGTAATGGTTAGAATGTTGCTTGTCCAAGGTGTACACACTCTGGTTCATCTACATATCATATATACCTATTTATGTAGAGATCCTCTTCCCATGTAAATTATTACAGAGTGTTCCGTAATCCTTCCTTGCTATATGGTCGGTCTTTTTGATATATGTATATAATATGTATTTGTATACATATGGTAACGCTAATCTTCATGTATCCATTCCCCCCACCTTTCCTTTTAGATAAGCATAGTTTTTTTTTTAATAAGTCTGTGATTGCCTTTCTCTGTGGAAATATGTTCATTTGTGTCAGTTATTAGATAACGCCTATAAGTGATATCATAGGTTATAGGACTTTTCCTTTCTGACTTACCTCATGTTCTGTGATTATCTCCAAGATCATCTATGGTGCCTCAAAGAGCAGTGTTTCATTGTTTTCCATGGCTAGTATTCATTGTGTACATGGACCACTTCTTCTTTATCCTTTCGTCTGTTGATGGACATTTTGGTTGCTTCACTGTCTTGTCTATTGTGAATAAGGCTGCAGTGCAGCTTTTGCAGCCCGGGTCTTCTTCATTCTGGTCTTCTCAGGTGAGAGGCCCTTTGGTGCGCCTGCTGGATTGAATGGTACCTCAATTTTTCTTTTCAACGCAGCTTCTTTCTGTTCTCATTATTAGCATTTAACCCTTTTACATCTCACCAGCAGCTAGAGGGTACACAGTTCTCTTAAACCTCTTCAGCATTTATTGTTTGTAGACTTTTTGCCAATGGTCAGTCGACTGGTGTGAGTTGAAAACTTTTTGTAGATTAGATTGCATGAGTCTAATACTTCCTGAGGCTGAGCTTTTATCCATTTTCCTTTTTTTAAAAAGAGAGTGAGTAAAACTTACCTCTTCATACTATCTTCGTGAACATTTTGCCTGTTTTGAATTTTTTTATCCATTCCCTACCTCAGCACAATTTTGAGGGCAGGTGTCCTTTACAGCCCTGAGTCCTTGTGAATGGTAAGTGACCATTAGCTGGGGGTTAAAAGCTGCTCTTGCGGGAATCGGCCACAAGGCGGCAGCATTTCTCCTTTACCAAATCTGGTTACTAGGGCAACAGAGCCTTACTGGAAGTGGTGTTCTAGGTTGTAAATTAGAATGGAATGTGCGAGGAAAAAGCCCTTTAAGTTTATGTCTCCTTACTTCTTGTTGGTATTTTTAACTTAATTTTTATTTTTTCTCACAGCAAACTTGATTACAATGTTTTGTTTGTTCTAGGTGTGCAAGATGTGGTTCTTTCACACATATACATATATCTATTCTTCTTTGGATCCTTTTCCCATGTAGGTTATGACACAATGTTGAGTAGTCTTCTCTTGGTATTGCGTAGGTCTTTGGTGATTCTATATTTCACATGTGTTTGTATCTCTCTGTTAACCTCAATATGGTAATGTATCCAATCCTCACACCTGTCCATTTGGTGAACCATAAGTTTTTTAATGAATCTATGAAAGTGTTTCTCTGTGGAAATATCTTTGTTTGTATCATTTTTTAGGTAACACCTATATGTGATACGATAGGATATGTGTTTTTCGCTTTCTCACTTACTCCAAGTTGCGTGATTACTTCTAGACTCATCTGTGGTGCTGGAAATGGCATCGTTTCATTTTTTTCACTAGCTCATATTCCATCTGTACAGGTAGCAGTTCTTCTTTGTCCACCCATCTGTCGGTGGACTTTTTGGTTACTTCCATATCTTGGCTACTGTAATACTATGCAATGCAGATTTGCGTGCCTGTGTCCTTCCAATTCTGTCTTCTTAGTTTATAGGTCCAGGAATAGGTCTGCTGGAACATATGGTAGCTCAATGTTTACCTTTTACAGGCACCTCTATTCTGTTCTCCTTAGTGGCTCTTTCCAGGTTACGTCCCACTTAAAGTGGAGGGTATGTATTTCTTCCCAGCTCCTTCAGGATTTATTCTTTGTAGTTTTTGCTGATGGTTATTCTGAGTGGTGTGAGCTGATACCTCTTTGTGGTTGAATTTGCATGTGTCTCATAATGCGTTGAAATTGATCTTTAAGACATGTCCTTTTTATTTTTCCAGCTGTGATTAGAGCTTATTTCTTCAAAGTGTTTTCTTAAAGTATGTGTCACCATTTGAAATATTTTGGCCATTATCTCCCTCAAGACATTTTGAGGGCAGGTTTCATTTACAGCCCTGCAGTACTTGTTCATATGAAGTGACCATTAGCTCAGGCTTTAAACCTGCTTTTGCAGGTAACGGCCAGAGAGCGGCAGCCTTTCTACGTTCCCCTTGCTGGTACTAGGGAAACAGACCTACCGGCCAGTGGTGTTCTTCGGTTATAAGTTAGAGTGCCATGTGCCCGGATAAACCCACAAATGTTGATGTCTCCTTGCTTTTGTTTGTTTTTAAATTTCATTTATATTTATTATTAGAGTAATATTCCATTGTGTACGTGGACCACTTCTTCTTGGTGCATTCCTCGGTTGATGGACATTTTCATTGCTTCCAAGTGCTGGCTATGGTAAATCTTGCTGGCGTACAGGTTTGCCAGCCTGTGACTTTTTGATTCTCATTTTCTCAGGTGATAGGCCAAGCAGTGGTTGTGATTGATTGACTGGTAGCTCAATGTTTCCCTTTTCAAAGCACCTACACTGTGTTTTCATTAGTGGCTCTTTACATGCCCCCCCTTACAACCGAGGGTACGCATTTCTCCACACTCCCTTCACCGTTTATTTTTTGCAGCATTTTTCCTAATGGCCATTCTGACTGCTGTGAGCTGATAGGTTTTTGTAATATGGGTATGCCTGTCATTAAATTTTTTAAAATTCATCATATTCCTACATCGTTCTCTTTTCTCTTAAAAGAAAAAACCGTGAGTACAATGTAGCTCTTGAAATTGTCTTCTTCGAAGGTTGCCCTCTTTTGAATTTTTTGGTCGATTTTTGACCCCAGAAATTTTCTGGAGGGCAGGTGTCATTTACAGAACTGCAAGTTGGTGAAAATTTAGTGACCTTTCGCAGTGGGTTCAAACCTGCTGTTGTGGGAAACGGCCACAAGGAGGTAGCATTTCTCCATTCCCCAATCTGGGTACTAGGGCAGCAGAGCCTTTCTGGAAGTCATTGTCCTAGGTTGTAAATTAGAATGGAATTTGCCAGGAGAAATCCCCATAAGTTTATGTCTCATTACTTCTTCTTGGTTTTTAAAAGTTTTTTAATCTGGGTAAAGTTTAGAATATTGTTTATCCTAGGTGTACACAATCTGGTTCATTTGTACATTATGTATGTCTATTAATGTACAGATCCTCTTCCCATGTAAAATATTACAGTGTTCCGTCGACCTCCCTTGCTATATGTTCGGACTTTTTGATACATGTACAAAATATGTATTTGTATATGTATAGTAACACTAATCTTCATTTCTCAATTTCCCCCCTCCTTTCCTTTCAGATGAGCATAGTTTGTTTTCTCAGCCTGTGAGTGTCTTTCTCTTTGGAAATACGTTCATCTGTGCCAGTTATTAGATAATGCCATAAGTGATAATATAGGATATAGGTGTTTTGCTTTCCGACCTACTTCATGTTTTGTGATTATCTCCAGGCTCATCTATGGTGCCTCAAAGAGCAGTGCTTCAATGTTTTCCATGGCTAATATTCCATGTGTACATGGACCACTTCTTCTTGGTGCATTCCTCTGTTGATGGACATTTTCGTTGCTTCCAAGTGTTGCCTATGGTAAATATTGCTGGAGTGCAGGATTGCCAGCCTGTGATTTTTGATTTTCCTTTTCTCAGGGGATAGACCCAGCAGTGGGTATGATTGATTGACTGGTATGGTAGCTCAACGTTTACCTTTTCAAGGCACCTCAATTGTGCTTTCATTAGTGGCTCTTACCACGTCCCCCTTAGAATCGAGGGTACGCATTTCTCCACAATCACGTCAGCATTTCTAGTTTGCAGCATTTTTGTTGATGGCCATTCTGACTGGTGTGAGCTGACAGGTTTTTGTAATTTGGGTTTACATGTCTGTAAAAATTCCTACAATTCATCATTTTTCCACGCCTTTTACTTTTCTGTTAAAAGAAAAAAGAAAGAAAGTGTGAGTGTAATATACCTCTTCAAATTTTCTTTTTGGAAGGTTGCACTCTAGAATTTTTTGGTCGATTTTCGACCTCAGTATTTTTTGGAGGGCCGGTGTCATTTACAGACCTGCAATTGGTGAATAATTAGTGACCTTTTGCAGTGGGTTCAAAGCTGCTGTTGTGGGAAACGGCCACAAGGATGCAGCATTTCTCGATTCCCAAATCTGGGTACTAGGGCAGCAGAGCCGTTCTGGAAGTTGTCTGCCTAGGTTTTCAATTTGGATGGAATGTGCCACGAAAACCCCCCATAAGTTTATGTCTCATTACTCCTAGTTCGTTGTTTTAATTTTTTCAATTGGGGTAATGGTTAGAATGTTGCTTGTCCAAGGTGTACACACTCTGGTTCGTCTACATATCATATATACCTATTTATGTAGAGATCCTCTTCCCGTGTAAATTATTACAGAGTGTTCCGTAATCCTTCCTTGCTATATGGTCGGTCTTTTTGATATATGTATATAATATGTATTTGTATACATATGGTAACGCTAATCTTCATGTATCCATTCCCCCCACCTTTCCTTTTAGATAAGCATAGTTTTTTTTTTTTTAATAAGTCTGTGATTGCCTTTCTCTGTGGAAATATGTTCATTTGTGTCAGTTATTAGATAACGCCTATAAGTGATATCATAGGTTATAGGACTTTTCCTTTCCGACTTACCTCATGTTCTGTGATTATCTCCAAGATCATCTATGGTGCCTCAAAGAGCAGTGTTTCATTGTTTTCCATGGCTAGTATTCATTGTGTACATGGACCACTTCTTCTTTATCCTTTCGTCTGTTGATGGACATTTTGGTTGCTTCACTGTCTTGTCTATTGTGAATAAGGCTGCAGTGCAGCTTTTGCAGCCCGGGTCTTCTTCATTCTGGTCTTCTCAGGTGAGAGGCCCTTTGGTGCGCCTGCTGGATTGAATGGTACCTCAATTTTTCTTTTCAACGCAGCTTCTTTCTGTTCTCATTATTAGCGTTTAACCCTTTTACATCTCACCAGCAGCTAGAGGGTACACAGTTCTCTTAAACCTCTTCAGCATTTATTGTTTGTAGACTTTTTGCCAATGGTCAGTCGACTGGTGTGAGTTGAAAACTTTTTGTAGATTAGATTGCATGAGTCTAATACTTCCTGAGGCTGAGCTTTTATCCATTTTCCTTTTTTTTTAAAAGAGAGTGAGTAAAACTTACCTCTTCATACTATCTTCGTGAACATTTTGCCTGTTTTGAATTTTTTTATCCATTCCCTACCTCAGCACAATTTTGAGGGCAGGTGTCCTTTACAGCCCTGAGTCCTTGTGAATGGTAAGTGACCATTAGCTGGGGGTTAAAAGCTGCTCTTGCGGGAATCGGCCACAAGGCGGCAGCATTTCTCCTTTACCAAATCTGGTTACTAGGGCAACAGAGCCTTACTGGAAGTGGTGTTCTAGGTTGTAAATTAGAATGGAATGTGCGAGGAAAAAGCCCTTTAAGTTTATGTCTCCTTACTTCTTGTTGGTATTTTTAACTTAATTTTTATTTTTTCTCACAGCAAACTTGATTACAATGTTTTGTTTGTTCTAGGTGTGCAAGATGTGGTTCTTTCACACATATACATATATCTATTCTTCTTCGGATCCTTTTCCCATGTAGGTTATGACACAATGTTGAGTAGTCTTCTCTTGGTATTGCGTAGGTCTTTGGTGATTCTATATTTCACATGTGTTTGTATCTCTCTGTTAACCTCAATATGGTAATGTATCCAATCCTCACACCTGTCCATTTGGTGAACCATAAGTTTTTTAATGAATCTATGAAAGTGTTTCTCTGTGGAAATATCTTTGTTTGTATCATTTTTTAGGTAACACCTATATGTGATACGATAGGATATGTGTTTTTCGCTTTCTCACTTACTCCAAGTTGCGTGATTACTTCTAGACTCATCTGTGGTGCTGGAAATGGCATCGTTTCATTTTTTTCACTAGCTCATATTCCATCTGTACAGGTAGCAGTTCTTCTTTGTCCACCCATCTGTCGGTGGACTTTTTGGTTACTTCCATATCTTGGCTACTGTAATACTATGCAATGCAGATTTGCGTGCCTGTGTCCTTCCAATTCTGTCTTCTTAGTTTATAGGTCCAGGAATAGGTCTGCTGGAACATATGGTAGCTCAATGTTTACCTTTTACAGGCACCTCTATTCTGTTCTCCTTAGTGGCTCTTTCCAGGTTACGTCCCACTTAAAGTGGAGGGTATGTATTTCTTCCCAGCTCCTTCAGGATTTATTCTTTGTAGTTTTTGCTGATGGTTATTCTGAGTGGTGTGAGCTGATACCTCTTTGTGGTTGAATTTGCATGTGTCTCATAATGCGTTGAAATTGATCTTTAAGACATGTCCTTTTTATTTTTCCAGCTGTGATTAGAGCTTATTTCTTCAAAGTGTTTTCTTAAAGTATGTGTCACCATTTGAAATATTTTGGCCATTATCTCCCTCAAGACATTTTGAGGGCAGGTTTCATTTACAGCCCTGCAGTACTTGTTCATATGAAGTGACCATTAGCTCAGGCTTTAAACCTGCTTTTGCAGGTAACGGCCAGAGAGCGGCAGCCTTTCTACGTTCCCCTTGCTGGTACTAGGGAAACAGACCTACCGGCCAGTGGTGTTCTTCGGTTATAAGTTAGAGTGCCATGTGCCCGGATAAACCCACAAATGTTGATGTCTCCTTGCTTTTGTTTGTTTTTAAATTTCATTTATATTTATTATTAGAGTAATATTCCATTGTGTACGTGGACCACTTCTTCTTGGTGCATTCCTCGGTTGATGGACATTTTCATTGCTTCCAAGTGCTGGCTATGGTAAATCTTGCTGGCGTACAGGTTTGCCAGCCTGTGACTTTTTGATTCTCATTTTCTCAGGTGATAGGCCAAGCAGTGGTTGTGATTGATTGACTGGTAGCTCAATGTTTCCCTTTTCAAAGCACCTACACTGTGTTTTCATTAGTGGCTCTTTACATGCCCCCCCTTACAACCGAGGGTACGCATTTCTCCACACTCCCTTCACCGTTTATTTTTTGCAGCATTTTTCCTAATGGCCATTCTGACTGCTGTGAGCTGATAGGTTTTTGTAATATGGGTATGCCTGTCATTAAATTTTTTAAAATTCATCATATTCCTACATCGTTCTCTTTTCTCTTAAAAGAAAAAACCGTGAGTACAATGTAGCTCTTGAAATTGTCTTCTTCGAAGGTTGCCCTCTTTTGAATTTTTTGGTCGATTTTTGACCCCAGAAATTTTCTGGAGGGCAGGTGTCATTTACAGAACTGCAAGTTGGTGAAAATTTAGTGACCTTTCGCAGTGGGTTCAAACCTGCTGTTGTGGGAAACGGCCACAAGGAGGTAGCATTTCTCCATTCCCCAATCTGGGTACTAGGGCAGCAGAGCCTTTCTGGAAGTCATTGTCCTAGGTTGTAAATTAGAATGGAATTTGCCAGGAGAAATCCCCATAAGTTTATGTCTCATTACTTCTTCTTGGTTTTTAAAAGTTTTTTAATCTGGGTAAAGTTTAGAATATTGTTTATCCTAGGTGTACACAATCTGGTTCATTTGTACATTATGTATGTCTATTAATGTACAGATCCTCTTCCCATGTAAAATATTACAGTGTTCCGTCGACCTCCCTTGCTATATGTTCGGTCTTTTTGATACATGTACAAAATATGTATTTGTATATGTATAGTAACACTAATCTTCATTTCTCAATTTCCCCCCTCCTTTCCTTTCAGATGAGCATAGTTTGTTTTCTCAGCCTGTGAGTGTCTTTCTCTTTGGAAATACGTTCATCTGTGCCAGTTATTAGATAATGCCATAAGTGATAATATAGGATATAGGTGTTTTGCTTTCCGACCTACTTCATGTTTTGTGATTATCTCCAGGCTCATCTATGGTGCCTCAAAGAGCAGTGCTTCAATGTTTTCCATGGCTAATATTCCATGTGTACATGGACCACTTCTTCTTGGTGCATTCCTCTGTTGATGGACATTTTCGTTGCTTCCAAGTGTTGCCTATGGTAAATATTGCTGGAGTGCAGGATTGCCAGCCTGTGATTTTTGATTTTCCTTTTCTCAGGGGATAGACCCAGCAGTGGGTATGATTGATTGACTGGTATGGTAGCTCAACGTTTACCTTTTCAAGGCACCTCAATTGTGCTTTCATTAGTGGCTCTTACCACGTCCCCCTTAGAATCGAGGGTACGCATTTCTCCACAATCACGTCAGCATTTCTAGTTTGCAGCATTTTTGTTGATGGCCATTCTGACTGGTGTGAGCTGACAGGTTTTTGTAATTTGGGTTTACATGTCTGTAAAAATTCCTACAATTCATCATTTTTCCACGCCTTTTACTTTTCTGTTAAAAGAAAAAAGAAAGAAAGTGTGAGTGTAATATACCTCTTCAAATTTTCTTTTTGGAAGGTTGCACTCTAGAATTTTTTGGTCGATTTTCGACCTCAGTATTTTTTGGAGGGCCGGTGTCATTTACAGACCTGCAATTGGTGAATAATTAGTGACCTTTTGCAGTGGGTTCAAAGCTGCTGTTGTGGGAAACGGCCACAAGGATGCAGCATTTCTCGATTCCCAAATCTGGGTACTAGGGCAGCAGAGCCGTTCTGGAAGTTGTCTGCCTAGGTTTTCAATTTGGATGGAATGTGCCAGGAAAACCCCCCATAAGTTTATGTCTCATTACTCCTAGTTCGTTGTTTTAATTTTTTCAATTCGGGTAATGGTTAGAATGTTGCTTGTCCAAGGTGTACACACTCTGGTTCATCTACATATCATATATACCTATTTATGTAGAGATCCTCTTCCCGTGTAAATTATTACAGAGTGTTCCGTAATCCTTCCTTGCTATATGGTCGGTCTTTTTGATATATGTATATAATATGTATTTGTATACATATGGTAACGCTAATCTTCATGTATCCATTCCCCCCACCTTTCCTTTTAGATAAGCATAGTTTTTTTTTTTTAATAAGTCTGTGATTGCCTTTCTCTGTGGAAATATGTTCATTTGTGTCAGTTATTAGATAACGCCTATAAGTGATATCATAGGTTATAGGACTTTTCCTTTCCGACTTACCTCATGTTCTGTGATTATCTCCAAGATCATCTATGGTGCCTCAAAGAGCAGTGTTTCATTGTTTTCCATGGCTAGTATTCATTGTGTACATGGACCACTTCTTCTTTATCCTTTCGTCTGTTGATGGACATTTTGGTTGCTTCACTGTCTTGTCTATTGTGAATAAGGCTGCAGTGCAGCTTTTGCAGCCCGGGTCTTCTTCATTCTGGTCTTCTCAGGTGAGAGGCCCTTTGGTGCGCCTGCTGGATTGAATGGTACCTCAATTTTTCTTTTCAACGCAGCTTCTTTCTGTTCTCATTATTAGCGTTTAACCCTTTTACATCTCACCAGCAGCTAGAGGGTACACAGTTCTCTTAAACCTCTTCAGCATTTATTGTTTGTAGACTTTTTGCCAATGGTCAGTCGACTGGTGTGAGTTGAAAACTTTTTGTAGATTAGATTGCATGAGTCTAATACTTCCTGAGGCTGAGCTTTTATCCATTTTCCTTTTTTTTTAAAAGAGAGTGAGTAAAACTTACCTCTTCATACTATCTTCGTGAACATTTTGCCTGTTTTGAATTTTTTTATCCATTCCCTACCTCAGCACAATTTTGAGGGCAGGTGTCCTTTACAGCCCTGAGTCCTTGTGAATGGTAAGTGACCATTAGCTGGGGGTTAAAAGCTGCTCTTGCGGGAATCGGCCACAAGGCGGCAGCATTTCTCCTTTACCAAATCTGGTTACTAGGGCAACAGAGCCTTACTGGAAGTGGTGTTCTAGGTTGTAAATTAGAATGGAATGTGCGAGGAAAAAGCCCTTTAAGTTTATGTCTCCTTACTTCTTGTTGGTATTTTTAACTTAATTTTTATTTTTTCTCACAGCAAACTTGATTACAATGTTTTGTTTGTTCTAGGTGTGCAAGATGTGGTTCTTTCACACATATACATATATCTATTCTTCTTCGGATCCTTTTCCCATGTAGGTTATGACACAATGTTGAGTAGTCTTCTCTTGGTATTGCGTAGGTCTTTGGTGATTCTATATTTCACATGTGTTTGTATCTCTCTGTTAACCTCAATATGGTAATGTATCCAATCCTCACACCTGTCCATTTGGTGAACCATAAGTTTTTTAATGAATCTATGAAAGTGTTTCTCTGTGGAAATATCTTTGTTTGTATCATTTTTTAGGTAACACCTATATGTGATACGATAGGATATGTGTTTTTCGCTTTCTCACTTACTCCAAGTTGCGTGATTACTTCTAGACTCATCTGTGGTGCTGGAAATGGCATCGTTTCATTTTTTTCACTAGCTCATATTCCATCTGTACAGGTAGCAGTTCTTCTTTGTCCACCCATCTGTCGGTGGACTTTTTGGTTACTTCCATATCTTGGCTACTGTAATACTATGCAATGCAGATTTGCGTGCCTGTGTCCTTCCAATTCTGTCTTCTTAGTTTATAGGTCCAGGAATAGGTCTGCTGGAACATATGGTAGCTCAATGTTTACCTTTTACAGGCACCTCTATTCTGTTCTCCTTAGTGGCTCTTTCCAGGTTACGTCCCACTTAAAGTGGAGGGTATGTATTTCTTCCCAGCTCCTTCAGGATTTATTCTTTGTAGTTTTTGCTGATGGTTATTCTGAGTGGTGTGAGCTGATACCTCTTTGTGGTTGAATTTGCATGTGTCTCATAATGCGTTGAAATTGATCTTTAAGACATGTCCTTTTTATTTTTCCAGCTGTGATTAGAGCTTATTTCTTCAAAGTGTTTTCTTAAAGTATGTGTCACCATTTGAAATATTTTGGCCATTATCTCCCTCAAGACATTTTGAGGGCAGGTTTCATTTACAGCCCTGCAGTACTTGTTCATATGAAGTGACCATTAGCTCAGGCTTTAAACCTGCTTTTGCAGGTAACGGCCAGAGAGCGGCAGCCTTTCTACGTTCCCCTTGCTGGTACTAGGGAAACAGACCTACCGGCCAGTGGTGTTCTTCGGTTATAAGTTAGAGTGCCATGTGCCCGGATAAACCCACAAATGTTGATGTCTCCTTGCTTTTGTTTGTTTTTAAATTTCATTTATAGTTATTATTAGAGTAATATTCCATTGTGTACGTGGACCACTTCTTCTTGGTGCATTCCTCGGTTGATGGACATTTTCATTGCTTCCAAGTGCTGGCTATGGTAAATCTTGCTGGCGTACAGGTTTGCCAGCCTGTGACTTTTTGATTCTCATTTTCTCAGGTGATAGGCCAAGCAGTGGTTGTGATTGATTGACTGGTAGCTCAATGTTTCCCTTTTCAAAGCACCTACACTGTGTTTTCATTAGTGGCTCTTTACATGCCCCCCCTTACAACCGAGGGTACGCATTTCTCCACACTCCCTTCACCGTTTATTTTTTGCAGCATTTTTCCTAATGGCCATTCTGACTGCTGTGAGCTGATAGGTTTTTGTAATATGGGTATGCCTGTCATTAAATTTTTTAAAATTCATCATATTCCTACATCGTTCTCTTTTCTCTTAAAAGAAAAAACCGTGAGTACAATGTAGCTCTTGAAATTGTCTTCTTCGAAGGTTGCCCTCTTTTGAATTTTTTGGTCGATTTTTGACCCCAGAAATTTTCTGGAGGGCAGGTGTCATTTACAGAACTGCAAGTTGGTGAAAATTTAGTGACCTTTCGCAGTGGGTTCAAACCTGCTGTTGTGGGAAACGGCCACAAGGAGGTAGCATTTCTCCATTCCCCAATCTGGGTACTAGGGCAGCAGAGCCTTTCTGGAAGTCATTGTCCTAGGTTGTAAATTAGAATGGAATTTGCCAGGAGAAATCCCCATAAGTTTATGTCTCATTACTTCTTGGTTTTTAAAAGTTTTTTAATCTGGGTAAAGTTTAGAATATTGTTTATCCTAGGTGTACACAATCTGGTTCATTTGTACATTATGTATGTCTATTAATGTACAGATCCTCTTCCCATGTAAAATATTACAGTGTTCCGTCGACCTCCCTTGCTATATGTTCGGTCTTTTTGATACATGTACAAAATATGTATTTGTATATGTATAGTAACACTAATCTTCATTTCTCAATTTCCCCCCTCCTTTCCTTTCAGATGAGCATAGTTTGTTTTCTCAGCCTGTGAGTGTCTTTCTCTTTGGAAATACGTTCATCTGTGCCAGTTATTAGATAATGCCATAAGTGATAATATAGGATATAGGTGTTTTGCTTTCCGACCTACTTCATGTTTTGTGATTATCTCCAGGCTCATCTATGGTGCCTCAAAGAGCAGTGCTTCAATGTTTTCCATGGCTAATATTCCATGTGTACATGGACCACTTCTTCTTGGTGCATTCCTCTGTTGATGGACATTTTCGTTGCTTCCAAGTGTTGCCTATGGTAAATATTGCTGGAGTGCAGGATTGCCAGCCTGTGATTTTTGATTTTCCTTTTCTCAGGGGATAGACCCAGCAGTGGGTATGATTGATTGACTGGTATGGTAGCTCAACGTTTACCTTTTCAAGGCACCTCAATTGTGCTTTCATTAGTGGCTCTTACCACGTCCCCCTTAGAATCGAGGGTACGCATTTCTCCACAATCACGTCAGCATTTCTAGTTTGCAGCATTTTTGTTGATGGCCATTCTGACTGGTGTGAGCTGACAGGTTTTTGTAATTTGGGTTTACATGTCTGTAAAAATTCCTACAATTCATCATTTTTCCACGCCTTTTACTTTTCTGTTAAAAGAAAAAAGAAAGAAAGTGTGAGTGTAATATACCTCTTCAAATTTTCTTTTTGGAAGGTTGCACTCTAGAATTTTTTGGTCGATTTTCGACCTCAGTATTTTTTGGAGGGCCGGTGTCATTTACAGACCTGCAATTGGTGAATAATTAGTGACCTTTTGCAGTGGGTTCAAAGCTGCTGTTGTGGGAAACGGCCACAAGGATGCAGCATTTCTCGATTCCCAAATCTGGGTACTAGGGCAGCAGAGCCGTTCTGGAAGTTGTCTGCCTAGGTTTTCAATTTGGATGGAATGTGCCAGGAAAACCCCCCATAAGTTTATGTCTCATTACTCCTAGTTCGTTGTTTTAATTTTTTCAATTCGGGTAATGGTTAGAATGTTGCTTGTCCAAGGTGTACACACTCTGGTTCATCTACATATCATATATACCTATTTATGTAGAGATCCTCTTCCCGTGTAAATTATTACAGAGTGTTCCGTAATCCTTCCTTGCTATATGGTCGGTCTTTTTGATATATGTATATAATATGTATTTGTATACATATGGTAACGCTAATCTTCATGTATCCATTCCCCCCACCTTTCCTTTTAGATAAGCATAGTTTTTTTTTTTTAATAAGTCTGTGATTGCCTTTCTCTGTGGAAATATGTTCATTTGTGTCAGTTATTAGATAACGCCTATAAGTGATATCATAGGTTATAGGACTTTTCCTTTCCGACTTACCTCATGTTCTGTGATTATCTCCAAGATCATCTATGGTGCCTCAAAGAGCAGTGTTTCATTGTTTTCCATGGCTAGTATTCATTGTGTACATGGACCACTTCTTCTTTATCCTTTCGTCTGTTGATGGACATTTTGGTTGCTTCACTGTCTTGTCTATTGTGAATAAGGCTGCAGTGCAGCTTTTGCAGCCCGGGTCTTCTTCATTCTGGTCTTCTCAGGTGAGAGGCCCTTTGGTGCGCCTGCTGGATTGAATGGTACCTCAATTTTTCTTTTCAACGCAGCTTCTTTCTGTTCTCATTATTAGCGTTTAACCCTTTTACATCTCACCAGCAGCTAGAGGGTACACAGTTCTCTTAAACCTCTTCAGCATTTATTGTTTGTAGACTTTTTGCCAATGGTCAGTCGACTGGTGTGAGTTGAAAACTTTTTGTAGATTAGATTGCATGAGTCTAATACTTCCTGAGGCTGAGCTTTTATCCATTTTCCTTTTTTTTTAAAAGAGAGTGAGTAAAACTTACCTCTTCATACTATCTTCGTGAACATTTTGCCTGTTTTGAATTTTTTTATCCATTCCCTACCTCAGCACAATTTTGAGGGCAGGTGTCCTTTACAGCCCTGAGTCCTTGTGAATGGTAAGTGACCATTAGCTGGGGGTTAAAAGCTGCTCTTGCGGGAATCGGCCACAAGGCGGCAGCATTTCTCCTTTACCAAATCTGGTTACTAGGGCAACAGAGCCTTACTGGAAGTGGTGTTCTAGGTTGTAAATTAGAATGGAATGTGCGAGGAAAAAGCCCTTTAAGTTTATGTCTCCTTACTTCTTGTTGGTATTTTTAACTTAATTTTTATTTTTTCTCACAGCAAACTTGATTACAATGTTTTGTTTGTTCTAGGTGTGCAAGATGTGGTTCTTTCACACATATACATATATCTATTCTTCTTCGGATCCTTTTCCCATGTAGGTTATGACACAATGTTGAGTAGTCTTCTCTTGGTATTGCGTAGGTCTTTGGTGATTCTATATTTCACATGTGTTTGTATCTCTCTGTTAACCTCAATATGGTAATGTATCCAATCCTCACACCTGTCCATTTGGTGAACCATAAGTTTTTTAATGAATCTATGAAAGTGTTTCTCTGTGGAAATATCTTTGTTTGTATCATTTTTTAGGTAACACCTATATGTGATACGATAGGATATGTGTTTTTCGCTTTCTCACTTACTCCAAGTTGCGTGATTACTTCTAGACTCATCTGTGGTGCTGGAAATGGCATCGTTTCATTTTTTTCACTAGCTCATATTCCATCTGTACAGGTAGCAGTTCTTCTTTGTCCACCCATCTGTCGGTGGACTTTTTGGTTACTTCCATATCTTGGCTACTGTAATACTATGCAATGCAGATTTGCGTGCCTGTGTCCTTCCAATTCTGTCTTCTTAGTTTATAGGTCCAGGAATAGGTCTGCTGGAACATATGGTAGCTCAATGTTTACCTTTTACAGGCACCTCTATTCTGTTCTCCTTAGTGGCTCTTTCCAGGTTACGTCCCACTTAAAGTGGAGGGTATGTATTTCTTCCCAGCTCCTTCAGGATTTATTCTTTGTAGTTTTTGCTGATGGTTATTCTGAGTGGTGTGAGCTGATACCTCTTTGTGGTTGAATTTGCATGTGTCTCATAATGCGTTGAAATTGATCTTTAAGACATGTCCTTTTTATTTTTCCAGCTGTGATTAGAGCTTATTTCTTCAAAGTGTTTTCTTAAAGTATGTGTCACCATTTGAAATATTTTGGCCATTATCTCCCTCAAGACATTTTGAGGGCAGGTTTCATTTACAGCCCTGCAGTACTTGTTCATATGAAGTGACCATTAGCTCAGGCTTTAAACCTGCTTTTGCAGGTAACGGCCAGAGAGCGGCAGCCTTTCTACGTTCCCCTTGCTGGTACTAGGGAAACAGACCTACCGGCCAGTGGTGTTCTTCGGTTATAAGTTAGAGTGCCATGTGCCCGGATAAACCCACAAATGTTGATGTCTCCTTGCTTTTGTTTGTTTTTAAATTTCATTTATAGTTATTATTAGAGTAATATTCCATTGTGTACGTGGACCACTTCTTCTTGGTGCATTCCTCGGTTGATGGACATTTTCATTGCTTCCAAGTGCTGGCTATGGTAAATCTTGCTGGCGTACAGGTTTGCCAGCCTGTGACTTTTTGATTCTCATTTTCTCAGGTGATAGGCCAAGCAGTGGTTGTGATTGATTGACTGGTAGCTCAATGTTTCCCTTTTCAAAGCACCTACACTGTGTTTTCATTAGTGGCTCTTTACATGCCCCCCCTTACAACCGAGGGTACGCATTTCTCCACACTCCCTTCACCGTTTATTTTTTGCAGCATTTTTCCTAATGGCCATTCTGACTGCTGTGAGCTGATAGGTTTTTGTAATATGGGTATGCCTGTCATTAAATTTTTTAAAATTCATCATATTCCTACATCGTTCTCTTTTCTCTTAAAAGAAAAAACCGTGAGTACAATGTAGCTCTTGAAATTGTCTTCTTCGAAGGTTGCCCTCTTTTGAATTTTTTGGTCGATTTTTGACCCCAGAAATTTTCTGGAGGGCAGGTGTCATTTACAGAACTGCAAGTTGGTGAAAATTTAGTGACCTTTCGCAGTGGGTTCAAACCTGCTGTTGTGGGAAACGGCCACAAGGAGGTAGCATTTCTCCATTCCCCAATCTGGGTACTAGGGCAGCAGAGCCTTTCTGGAAGTCATTGTCCTAGGTTGTAAATTAGAATGGAATTTGCCAGGAGAAATCCCCATAAGTTTATGTCTCATTACTTCTTCTTGGTTTTTAAAAGTTTTTTAATCTGGGTAAAGTTTAGAATATTGTTTATCCTAGGTGTACACAATCTGGTTCATTTGTACATTATGTATGTCTATTAATGTACAGATCCTCTTCCCATGTAAAATATTACAGTGTTCCGTCGACCTCCCTTGCTATATGTTCGGTCTTTTTGATACATGTACAAAATATGTATTTGTATATGTATAGTAACACTAATCTTCATTTCTCAATTTCCCCCCTCCTTTCCTTTCAGATGAGCATAGTTTGTTTTCTCAGCCTGTGAGTGTCTTTCTCTTTGGAAATACGTTCATCTGTGCCAGTTATTAGATAATGCCATAAGTGATAATATAGGATATAGGTGTTTTGCTTTCCGACCTACTTCATGTTTTGTGATTATCTCCAGGCTCATCTATGGTGCCTCAAAGAGCAGTGCTTCAATGTTTTCCATGGCTAATATTCCATGTGTACATGGACCACTTCTTCTTGGTGCATTCCTCTGTTGATGGACATTTTCGTTGCTTCCAAGTGTTGCCTATGGTAAATATTGCTGGAGTGCAGGATTGCCAGCCTGTGATTTTTGATTTTCCTTTTCTCAGGGGATAGACCCAGCAGTGGGTATGATTGATTGACTGGTATGGTAGCTCAACGTTTACCTTTTCAAGGCACCTCAATTGTGCTTTCATTAGTGGCTCTTACCACGTCCCCCTTAGAATCGAGGGTACGCATTTCTCCACAATCACGTCAGCATTTCTAGTTTGCAGCATTTTTGTTGATGGCCATTCTGACTGGTGTGAGCTGACAGGTTTTTGTAATTTGGGTTTACATGTCTGTAAAAATTCCTACAATTCATCATTTTTCCACGCCTTTTACTTTTCTGTTAAAAGAAAAAAGAAAGAAAGTGTGAGTGTAATATACCTCTTCAAATTTTCTTTTTGGAAGGTTGCACTCTAGAATTTTTTGGTCGATTTTCGACCTCAGTATTTTTTGGAGGGCCGGTGTCATTTACAGACCTGCAATTGGTGAATAATTAGTGACCTTTTGCAGTGGGTTCAAAGCTGCTGTTGTGGGAAACGGCCACAAGGATGCAGCATTTCTCGATTCCCAAATCTGGGTACTAGGGCAGCAGAGCCGTTCTGGAAGTTGTCTGCCTAGGTTTTCAATTTGGATGGAATGTGCCAGGAAAACCCCCCATAAGTTTATGTCTCATTACTCCTAGTTCGTTGTTTTAATTTTTTCAATTCGGGTAATGGTTAGAATGTTGCTTGTCCAAGGTGTACACACTCTGGTTCATCTACATATCATATATACCTATTTATGTAGAGATCCTCTTCCCATGTAAATTATTACAGAGTGTTCCGTAATCCTTCCTTGCTATATGGTCGGTCTTTTTGATATATGTATATAATATGTATTTGTATACATATGGTAACGCTAATCTTCATGTATCCATTCCCCCCACCTTTCCTTTTAGATAAGCATAGTTTTTTTTTTAATAAGTCTGTGATTGCCTTTCTCTGTGGAAATATGTTCATTTGTGTCAGTTATTAGATAACGCCTATAAGTGATATCATAGGTTATAGGACTTTTCCTTTCTGACTTACCTCATGTTCTGTGATTATCTCCAAGATCATCTATGGTGCCTCAAAGAGCAGTGTTTCATTGTTTTCCATGGCTAGTATTCATTGTGTACATGGACCACTTCTTCTTTATCCTTTCGTCTGTTGATGGACATTTTGGTTGCTTCACTGTCTTGTCTATTGTGAATAAGGCTGCAGTGCAGCTTTTGCAGCCCGGGTCTTCTTCATTCTGGTCTTCTCAGGTGAGAGGCCCTTTGGTGCGCCTGCTGGATTGAATGGTACCTCAATTTTTCTTTTCAACGCAGCTTCTTTCTGTTCTCATTATTAGCATTTAACCCTTTTACATCTCACCAGCAGCTAGAGGGTACACAGTTCTCTTAAACCTCTTCAGCATTTATTGTTTGTAGACTTTTTGCCAATGGTCAGTCGACTGGTGTGAGTTGAAAACTTTTTGTAGATTAGATTGCATGAGTCTAATACTTCCTGAGGCTGAGCTTTTATCCATTTTCCTTTTTTTTTAAAAGAGAGTGAGTAAAACTTACCTCTTCATACTATCTTCGTGAACATTTTGCCTGTTTTGAATTTTTTTATCCATTCCCTACCTCAGCACAATTTTGAGGGCAGGTGTCCTTTACAGCCCTGAGTCCTTGTGAATGGTAAGTGACCATTAGCTGGGGGTTAAAAGCTGCTCTTGCGGGAATCGGCCACAAGGCGGCAGCATTTCTCCTTTACCAAATCTGGTTACTAGGGCAACAGAGCCTTACTGGAAGTGGTGTTCTAGGTTGTAAATTAGAATGGAATGTGCGAGGAAAAAGCCCTTTAAGTTTATGTCTCCTTACTTCTTGTTGGTATTTTTAACTTAATTTTTATTTTTTCTCACAGCAAACTTGATTACAATGTTTTGTTTGTTCTAGGTGTGCAAGATGTGGTTCTTTCACACATATACATATATCTATTCTTCTTCGGATCCTTTTCCCATGTAGGTTATGACACAATGTTGAGTAGTCTTCTCTTGGTATTGCGTAGGTCTTTGGTGATTCTATATTTCACATGTGTTTGTATCTCTCTGTTAACCTCAATATGGTAATGTATCCAATCCTCACACCTGTCCATTTGGTGAACCATAAGTTTTTTAATGAATCTATGAAAGTGTTTCTCTGTGGAAATATCTTTGTTTGTATCATTTTTTAGGTAACACCTATATGTGATACGATAGGATATGTGTTTTTCGCTTTCTCACTTACTCCAAGTTGCGTGATTACTTCTAGACTCATCTGTGGTGCTGGAAATGGCATCGTTTCATTTTTTTCACTAGCTCATATTCCATCTGTACAGGTAGCAGTTCTTCTTTGTCCACCCATCTGTCGGTGGACTTTTTGGTTACTTCCATATCTTGGCTACTGTAATACTATGCAATGCAGATTTGCGTGCCTGTGTCCTTCCAATTCTGTCTTCTTAGTTTATAGGTCCAGGAATAGGTCTGCTGGAACATATGGTAGCTCAATGTTTACCTTTTACAGGCACCTCTATTCTGTTCTCCTTAGTGGCTCTTTCCAGGTTACGTCCCACTTAAAGTGGAGGGTATGTATTTCTTCCCAGCTCCTTCAGGATTTATTCTTTGTAGTTTTTGCTGATGGTTATTCTGAGTGGTGTGAGCTGATACCTCTTTGTGGTTGAATTTGCATGTGTCTCATAATGCGTTGAAATTGATCTTTAAGACATGTCCTTTTTATTTTTCCAGCTGTGATTAGAGCTTATTTCTTCAAAGTGTTTTCTTAAAGTATGTGTCACCATTTGAAATATTTTGGCCATTATCTCCCTCAAGACATTTTGAGGGCAGGTTTCATTTACAGCCCTGCAGTACTTGTTCATATGAAGTGACCATTAGCTCAGGCTTTAAACCTGCTTTTGCAGGTAACGGCCAGAGAGCGGCAGCCTTTCTACGTTCCCCTTGCTGGTACTAGGGAAACAGACCTACCGGCCAGTGGTGTTCTTCGGTTATAAGTTAGAGTGCCATGTGCCCGGATAAACCCACAAATGTTGATGTCTCCTTGCTTTTGTTTGTTTTTAAATTTCATTTATAGTTATTATTAGAGTAATATTCCATTGTGTACGTGGACCACTTCTTCTTGGTGCATTCCTCGGTTGATGGACATTTTCATTGCTTCCAAGTGCTGGCTATGGTAAATCTTGCTGGCGTACAGGTTTGCCAGCCTGTGACTTTTTGATTCTCATTTTCTCAGGTGATAGGCCAAGCAGTGGTTGTGATTGATTGACTGGTAGCTCAATGTTTCCCTTTTCAAAGCACCTACACTGTGTTTTCATTAGTGGCTCTTTACATGCCCCCCCTTACAACCGAGGGTACGCATTTCTCCACACTCCCTTCACCGTTTATTTTTTGCAGCATTTTTCCTAATGGCCATTCTGACTGCTGTGAGCTGATAGGTTTTTGTAATATGGGTATGCCTGTCATTAAATTTTTTAAAATTCATCATATTCCTACATCGTTCTCTTTTCTCTTAAAAGAAAAAACCGTGAGTACAATGTAGCTCTTGAAATTGTCTTCTTCGAAGGTTGTCCTCTTTTGAATTTTTTGGTCGATTTTTGACCCCAGAAATTTTCTGGAGGGCAGGTGTCATTTACAGAACTGCAAGTTGGTGAAAATTTAGTGACCTTTCGCAGTGGGTTCAAACCTGCTGTTGTGGGAAACGGCCACAAGGAGGTAGCATTTCTCCATTCCCCAATCTGGGTACTAGGGCAGCAGAGCCTTTCTGGAAGTCATTGTCCTAGGTTGTAAATTAGAATGGAATTTGCCAGGAGAAATCCCCATAAGTTTATGTCTCATTACTTCTTCTTGGTTTTTAAAAGTTTTTTAATCTGGGTAAAGTTTAGAATATTGTTTATCCTAGGTGTACACAATCTGGTTCATTTGTACATTATGTATGTCTATTAATGTACAGATCCTCTTCCCATGTAAAATATTACAGTGTTCCGTCGACCTCCCTTGCTATATGTTCGGACTTTTTGATACATGTACAAAATATGTATTTGTATATGTATAGTACCACTAATCTTCATTTCTCAATTTCCCCCCTCCTTTCCTTTCAGATGAGCATAGTTTGTTTTCTCAGCCTGTGAGTGTCTTTCTCTTTGGAAATACGTTCATCTGTGCCAGTTATTAGATAATGCCATAAGTGATAATATAGGATATAGGTGTTTTGCTTTCCGACCTACTTCATGTTTTGTGATTATCTCCAGGCTCATCTATGGTGCCTCAAAGAGCAGTGCTTCAATGTTTTCCATGGCTAATATTCCATGTGTACATGGACCACTTCTTCTTGGTGCATTCCTCTGTTGATGGACATTTTCGTTGCTTCCAAGTGTTGCCTATGGTAAATATTGCTGGAGTGCAGGATTGCCAGCCTGTGATTTTTGATTTTCCTTTTCTCAGGGGATAGACCCAGCAGTGGGTATGATTGATTGACTGGTATGGTAGCTCAACGTTTACCTTTTCAAGGCACCTCAATTGTGCTTTCATTAGTGGCTCTTACCACGTCCCCCTTAGAATCGAGGGTACGCATTTCTCCACAATCACGTCAGCATTTCTAGTTTGCAGCATTTTTGTTGATGGCCATTCTGACTGGTGTGAGCTGACAGGTTTTTGTAATTTGGGTTTACATGTCTGTAAAAATTCCTACAATTCATCATTTTTCCACGCCTTTTACTTTTCTGTTAAAAGAAAAAAGAAAGAAAGTGTGAGTGTAATATACCTCTTCAAATTTTCTTTTTGGAAGGTTGCACTCTAGAATTTTTTGGTCGATTTTCGACCTCAGTATTTTTTGGAGGGCCGGTGTCATTTACAGACCTGCAATTGGTGAATAATTAGTGACCTTTTGCAGTGGGTTCAAAGCTGCTGTTGTGGGAAACGGCCACAAGGATGCAGCATTTCTCGATTCCCAAATCTGGGTACTAGGGCAGCAGAGCCGTTCTGGAAGTTGTCTGCCTAGGTTTTCAATTTGGATGGAATGTGCCACGAAAACCCCCCATAAGTTTATGTCTCATTACTCCTAGTTCGTTGTTTTAATTTTTTCAATTGGGGTAATGGTTAGAATGTTGCTTGTCCAAGGTGTACACACTCTGGTTCGTCTACATATCATATATACCTATTTATGTAGAGATCCTCTTCCCGTGTAAATTATTACAGAGTGTTCCGTAATCCTTCCTTGCTATATGGTCGGTCTTTTTGATATATGTATATAATATGTATTTGTATACATATGGTAACGCTAATCTTCATGTATCCATTCCCCCCACCTTTCCTTTTAGATAAGCATAGTTTTTTTTTTTTTAATAAGTCTGTGATTGCCTTTCTCTGTGGAAATATGTTCATTTGTGTCAGTTATTAGATAACGCCTATAAGTGATATCATAGGTTATAGGACTTTTCCTTTCCGACTTACCTCATGTTCTGTGATTATCTCCAAGATCATCTATGGTGCCTCAAAGAGCAGTGTTTCATTGTTTTCCATGGCTAGTATTCATTGTGTACATGGACCACTTCTTCTTTATCCTTTCGTCTGTTGATGGACATTTTGGTTGCTTCACTGTCTTGTCTATTGTGAATAAGGCTGCAGTGCAGCTTTTGCAGCCCGGGTCTTCTTCATTCTGGTCTTCTCAGGTGAGAGGCCCTTTGGTGCGCCTGCTGGATTGAATGGTACCTCAATTTTTCTTTTCAACGCAGCTTCTTTCTGTTCTCATTATTAGCGTTTAACCCTTTTACATCTCACCAGCAGCTAGAGGGTACACAGTTCTCTTAAACCTCTTCAGCATTTATTGTTTGTAGACTTTTTGCCAATGGTCAGTCGACTGGTGTGAGTTGAAAACTTTTTGTAGATTAGATTGCATGAGTCTAATACTTCCTGAGGCTGAGCTTTTATCCATTTTCCTTTTTTTTTAAAAGAGAGTGAGTAAAACTTACCTCTTCATACTATCTTCGTGAACATTTTGCCTGTTTTGAATTTTTTTATCCATTCCCTACCTCAGCACAATTTTGAGGGCAGGTGTCCTTTACAGCCCTGAGTCCTTGTGAATGGTAAGTGACCATTAGCTGGGGGTTAAAAGCTGCTCTTGCGGGAATCGGCCACAAGGCGGCAGCATTTCTCCTTTACCAAATCTGGTTACTAGGGCAACAGAGCCTTACTGGAAGTGGTGTTCTAGGTTGTAAATTAGATTGGAATGTGCGAGGAAAAAGCCCTTTAAGTTTATGTCTCCTTACTTCTTGTTGGTATTTTTAACTTAATTTTTATTTTTTCTCACAGCAAACTTGATTACAATGTTTTGTTTGTTCTAGGTGTGCAAGATGTGGTTCTTTCACACATATACATATATCTATTCTTCTTCGGATCCTTTTCCCATGTAGGTTATGACACAATGTTGAGTAGTCTTCTCTTGGTATTGCGTAGGTCTTTGGTGATTCTATATTTCACATGTGTTTGTATCTCTCTGTTAACCTCAATATGGTAATGTATCCAATCCTCACACCTGTCCATTTGGTGAACCATAAGTTTTTTAATGAATCTATGAAAGTGTTTCTCTGTGGAAATATCTTTGTTTGTATCATTTTTTAGGTAACACCTATATGTGATACGATAGGATATGTGTTTTTCGCTTTCTCACTTACTCCAAGTTGCGTGATTACTTCTAGACTCATCTGTGGTGCTGGAAATGGCATCGTTTCATTTTTTTCACTAGCTCATATTCCATCTGTACAGGTAGCAGTTCTTCTTTGTCCACCCATCTGTCGGTGGACTTTTTGGTTACTTCCATATCTTGGCTACTGTAATACTATGCAATGCAGATTTGCGTGCCTGTGTCCTTCCAATTCTGTCTTCTTAGTTTATAGGTCCAGGAATAGGTCTGCTGGAACATATGGTAGCTCAATGTTTACCTTTTACAGGCACCTCTATTCTGTTCTCCTTAGTGGCTCTTTCCAGGTTACGTCCCACTTAAAGTGGAGGGTATGTATTTCTTCCCAGCTCCTTCAGGATTTATTCTTTGTAGTTTTTGCTGATGGTTATTCTGAGTGGTGTGAGCTGATACCTCTTTGTGGTTGAATTTGCATGTGTCTCATAATGCGTTGAAATTGATCTTTAAGACATGTCCTTTTTATTTTTCCAGCTGTGATTAGAGCTTATTTCTTCAAAGTGTTTTCTTAAAGTATGTGTCACCATTTGAAATATTTTGGCCATTATCTCCCTCAAGACATTTTGAGGGCAGGTTTCATTTACAGCCCTGCAGTACTTGTTCATATGAAGTGACCATTAGCTCAGGCTTTAAACCTGCTTTTGCAGGTAACGGCCAGAGAGCGGCAGCCTTTCTACGTTCCCCTTGCTGGTACTAGGGAAACAGACCTACCGGCCAGTGGTGTTCTTCGGTTATAAGTTAGAGTGCCATGTGCCCGGATAAACCCACAAATGTTGATGTCTCCTTGCTTTTGTTTGTTTTTAAATTTCATTTATAGTTATTATTAGAGTAATATTCCATTGTGTACGTGGACCACTTCTTCTTGGTGCATTCCTCGGTTGATGGACATTTTCATTGCTTCCAAGTGCTGGCTATGGTAAATCTTGCTGGCGTACAGGTTTGCCAGCCTGTGACTTTTTGATTCTCATTTTCTCAGGTGATAGGCCAAGCAGTGGTTGTGATTGATTGACTGGTAGCTCAATGTTTCCCTTTTCAAAGCACCTACACTGTGTTTTCATTAGTGGCTCTTTACATGCCCCCCCTTACAACCGAGGGTACGCATTTCTCCACACTCCCTTCACCGTTTATTTTTTGCAGCATTTTTCCTAATGGCCATTCTGACTGCTGTGAGCTGATAGGTTTTTGTAATATGGGTATGCCTGTCATTAAATTTTTTAAAATTCATCATATTCCTACATCGTTCTCTTTTCTCTTAAAAGAAAAAACCGTGAGTACAATGTAGCTCTTGAAATTGTCTTCTTCGAAGGTTGCCCTCTTTTGAATTTTTTGGTCGATTTTTGACCCCAGAAATTTTCTGGAGGGCAGGTGTCATTTACAGAACTGCAAGTTGGTGAAAATTTAGTGACCTTTCGCAGTGGGTTCAAACCTGCTGTTGTGGGAAACGGCCACAAGGAGGTAGCATTTCTCCATTCCCCAATCTGGGTACTAGGGCAGCAGAGCCTTTCTGGAAGTCATTGTCCTAGGTTGTAAATTAGAATGGAATTTGCCAGGAGAAATCCCCATAAGTTTATGTCTCATTACTTCTTCTTGGTTTTTAAAAGTTTTTTAATCTGGGTAAAGTTTAGAATATTGTTTATCCTAGGTGTACACAATCTGGTTCATTTGTACATTATGTATGTCTATTAATGTACAGATCCTCTTCCCATGTAAAATATTACAGTGTTCCGTCGACCTCCCTTGCTATATGTTCGGTCTTTTTGATACATGTACAAAATATGTATTTGTATATGTATAGTACCACTAATCTTCATTTCTCAATTTCCCCCCTCCTTTCCTTTCAGATGAGCATAGTTTGTTTTCTCAGCCTGTGAGTGTCTTTCTCTTTGGAAATACGTTCATCTGTGCCAGTTATTAGATAATGCCATAAGTGATAATATAGGATATAGGTGTTTTGCTTTCCGACCTACTTCATGTTTTGTGATTATCTCCAGGCTCATCTATGGTGCCTCAAAGAGCAGTGCTTCAATGTTTTCCATGGCTAATATTCCATGTGTACATGGACCACTTCTTCTTGGTGCATTCCTCTGTTGATGGACATTTTCGTTGCTTCCAAGTGTTGCCTATGGTAAATATTGCTGGAGTGCAGGATTGCCAGCCTGTGATTTTTGATTTTCCTTTTCTCAGGGGATAGACCCAGCAGTGGGTATGATTGATTGACTGGTATGGTAGCTCAACGTTTACCTTTTCAAGGCACCTCAATTGTGCTTTCATTAGTGGCTCTTACCACGTCCCCCTTAGAATCGAGGGTACGCATTTCTCCACAATCACGTCAGCATTTCTAGTTTGCAGCATTTTTGTTGATGGCCATTCTGACTGGTGTGAGCTGACAGGTTTTTGTAATTTGGGTTTACATGTCTGTAAAAATTCCTACAATTCATCATTTTTCCACGCCTTTTACTTTTCTGTTAAAAGAAAAAAGAAAGAAAGTGTGAGTGTAATATACCTCTTCAAATTTTCTTTTTGGAAGGTTGCACTCTAGAATTTTTTGGTCGATTTTCGACCTCAGTATTTTTTGGAGGGCCGGTGTCATTTACAGACCTGCAATTGGTGAATAATTAGTGACCTTTTGCAGTGGGTTCAAAGCTGCTGTTGTGGGAAACGGCCACAAGGATGCAGCATTTCTCGATTCCCAAATCTGGGTACTAGGGCAGCAGAGCCGTTCTGGAAGTTGTCTGCCTAGGTTTTCAATTTGGATGGAATGTGCCAGGAAAACCCCCCATAAGTTTATGTCTCATTACTCCTAGTTCGTTGTTTTAATTTTTTCAATTGGGGTAATGGTTAGAATGTTGCTTGTCCAAGGTGTACACACTCTGGTTCATCTACATATCATATATACCTATTTATGTAGAGATCCTCTTCCCATGTAAATTATTACAGAGTGTTCCGTAATCCTTCCTTGCTATATGGTCGGTCTTTTTGATATATGTATATAATATGTATTTGTATACATATGGTAACGCTAATCTTCATGTATCCATTCCCCCCACCTTTCCTTTTAGATAAGCATAGTTTTTTTTTTAATAAGTCTGTGATTGCCTTTCTCTGTGGAAATATGTTCATTTGTGTCAGTTATTAGATAACGCCTATAAGTGATATCATAGGTTATAGGACTTTTCCTTTCTGACTTACCTCATGTTCTGTGATTATCTCCAAGATCATCTATGGTGCCTCAAAGAGCAGTGTTTCATTGTTTTCCATGGCTAGTATTCATTGTGTACATGGACCACTTCTTCTTTATCCTTTCGTCTGTTGATGGACATTTTGGTTGCTTCACTGTCTTGTCTATTGTGAATAAGGCTGCAGTGCAGCTTTTGCAGCCCGGGTCTTCTTCATTCTGGTCTTCTCAGGTGAGAGGCCCTTTGGTGCGCCTGCTGGATTGAATGGTACCTCAATTTTTCTTTTCAACGCAGCTTCTTTCTGTTCTCATTATTAGCATTTAACCCTTTTACATCTCACCAGCAGCTAGAGGGTACACAGTTCTCTTAAACCTCTTCAGCATTTATTGTTTGTAGACTTTTTGCCAATGGTCAGTCGACTGGTGTGAGTTGAAAACTTTTTGTAGATTAGATTGCATGAGTCTAATACTTCCTGAGGCTGAGCTTTTATCCATTTTCCTTTTTTTAAAAAGAGAGTGAGTAAAACTTACCTCTTCATACTATCTTCGTGAACATTTTGCCTGTTTTGAATTTTTTTATCCATTCCCTACCTCAGCACAATTTTGAGGGCAGGTGTCCTTTACAGCCCTGAGTCCTTGTGAATGGTAAGTGACCATTAGCTGGGGGTTAAAAGCTGCTCTTGCGGGAATCGGCCACAAGGCGGCAGCATTTCTCCTTTACCAAATCTGGTTACTAGGGCAACAGAGCCTTACTGGAAGTGGTGTTCTAGGTTGTAAATTAGAATGGAATGTGCGAGGAAAAAGCCCTTTAAGTTTATGTCTCCTTACTTCTTGTTGGTATTTTTAACTTAATTTTTATTTTTTCTCACAGCAAACTTGATTACAATGTTTTGTTTGTTCTAGGTGTGCAAGATGTGGTTCTTTCACACATATACATATATCTATTCTTCTTCGGATCCTTTTCCCATGTAGGTTATGACACAATGTTGAGTAGTCTTCTCTTGGTATTGCGTAGGTCTTTGGTGATTCTATATTTCACATGTGTTTGTATCTCTCTGTTAACCTCAATATGGTAATGTATCCAATCCTCACACCTGTCCATTTGGTGAACCATAAGTTTTTTAATGAATCTATGAAAGTGTTTCTCTGTGGAAATATCTTTGTTTGTATCATTTTTTAGGTAACACCTATATGTGATACGATAGGATATGTGTTTTTCGCTTTCTCACTTACTCCAAGTTGCGTGATTACTTCTAGACTCATCTGTGGTGCTGGAAATGGCATCGTTTCATTTTTTTCACTAGCTCATATTCCATCTGTACAGGTAGCAGTTCTTCTTTGTCCACCCATCTGTCGGTGGACTTTTTGGTTACTTCCATATCTTGGCTACTGTAATACTATGCAATGCAGATTTGCGTGCCTGTGTCCTTCCAATTCTGTCTTCTTAGTTTATAGGTCCAGGAATAGGTCTGCTGGAACATATGGTAGCTCAATGTTTACCTTTTACAGGCACCTCTATTCTGTTCTCCTTAGTGGCTCTTTCCAGGTTACGTCCCACTTAAAGTGGAGGGTATGTATTTCTTCCCAGCTCCTTCAGGATTTATTCTTTGTAGTTTTTGCTGATGGTTATTCTGAGTGGTGTGAGCTGATACCTCTTTGTGGTTGAATTTGCATGTGTCTCATAATGCGTTGAAATTGATCTTTAAGACATGTCCTTTTTATTTTTCCAGCTGTGATTAGAGCTTATTTCTTCAAAGTGTTTTCTTAAAGTATGTGTCACCATTTGAAATATTTTGGCCATTATCTCCCTCAAGACATTTTGAGGGCAGGTTTCATTTACAGCCCTGCAGTACTTGTTCATATGAAGTGACCATTAGCTCAGGCTTTAAACCTGCTTTTGCAGGTAACGGCCAGAGAGCGGCAGCCTTTCTACGTTCCCCTTGCTGGTACTAGGGAAACAGACCTACCGGCCAGTGGTGTTCTTCGGTTATAAGTTAGAGTGCCATGTGCCCGGATAAACCCACAAATGTTGATGTCTCCTTGCTTTTGTTTGTTTTTAAATTTCATTTATATTTATTATTAGAGTAATATTCCATTGTGTACGTGGACCACTTCTTCTTGGTGCATTCCTCGGTTGATGGACATTTTCATTGCTTCCAAGTGCTGGCTATGGTAAATCTTGCTGGCGTACAGGTTTGCCAGCCTGTGACTTTTTGATTCTCATTTTCTCAGGTGATAGGCCAAGCAGTGGTTGTGATTGATTGACTGGTAGCTCAATGTTTCCCTTTTCAAAGCACCTACACTGTGTTTTCATTAGTGGCTCTTTACATGCCCCCCCTTACAACCGAGGGTACGCATTTCTCCACACTCCCTTCACCGTTTATTTTTTGCAGCATTTTTCCTAATGGCCATTCTGACTGCTGTGAGCTGATAGGTTTTTGTAATATGGGTATGCCTGTCATTAAATTTTTTAAAATTCATCATATTCCTACATCGTTCTCTTTTCTCTTAAAAGAAAAAACCGTGAGTACAATGTAGCTCTTGAAATTGTCTTCTTCGAAGGTTGCCCTCTTTTGAATTTTTTGGTCGATTTTTGACCCCAGAAATTTTCTGGAGGGCAGGTGTCATTTACAGAACTGCAAGTTGGTGAAAATTTAGTGACCTTTCGCAGTGGGTTCAAACCTGCTGTTGTGGGAAACGGCCACAAGGAGGTAGCATTTCTCCATTCCCCAATCTGGGTACTAGGGCAGCAGAGCCTTTCTGGAAGTCATTGTCCTAGGTTGTAAATTAGAATGGAATTTGCCAGGAGAAATCCCCATAAGTTTATGTCTCATTACTTCTTCTTGGTTTTTAAAAGTTTTTTAATCTGGGTAAAGTTTAGAATATTGTTTATCCTAGGTGTACACAATCTGGTTCATTTGTACATTATGTATGTCTATTAATGTACAGATCCTCTTCCCATGTAAAATATTACAGTGTTCCGTCGACCTCCCTTGCTATATGTTCGGACTTTTTGATACATGTACAAAATATGTATTTGTATATGTATAGTAACACTAATCTTCATTTCTCAATTTCCCCCCTCCTTTCCTTTCAGATGAGCATAGTTTGTTTTCTCAGCCTGTGAGTGTCTTTCTCTTTGGAAATACGTTCATCTGTGCCAGTTATTAGATAATGCCATAAGTGATAATATAGGATATAGGTGTTTTGCTTTCCGACCTACTTCATGTTTTGTGATTATCTCCAGGCTCATCTATGGTGCCTCAAAGAGCAGTGCTTCAATGTTTTCCATGGCTAATATTCCATGTGTACATGGACCACTTCTTCTTGGTGCATTCCTCTGTTGATGGACATTTTCGTTGCTTCCAAGTGTTGCCTATGGTAAATATTGCTGGAGTGCAGGATTGCCAGCCTGTGATTTTTGATTTTCCTTTTCTCAGGGGATAGACCCAGCAGTGGGTATGATTGATTGACTGGTATGGTAGCTCAACGTTTACCTTTTCAAGGCACCTCAATTGTGCTTTCATTAGTGGCTCTTACCACGTCCCCCTTAGAATCGAGGGTACGCATTTCTCCACAATCACGTCAGCATTTCTAGTTTGCAGCATTTTTGTTGATGGCCATTCTGACTGGTGTGAGCTGACAGGTTTTTGTAATTTGGGTTTACATGTCCGTAAAAATTCCTACAATTCATCATTTTTCCACGCCTTTTACTTTTCTGTTAAAAGAAAAAAGAAAGAAAGTGTGAGTGTAATATACCTCTTCAAATTTTCTTTTTGGAAGGTTGCACTCTAGAATTTTTTGGTCGATTTTCGACCTCAGTATTTTTTGGAGGGCCGGTGTCATTTACAGACCTGCAATTGGTGAATAATTAGTGACCTTTTGCAGTGGGTTCAAAGCTGCTGTTGTGGGAAACGGCCACAAGGATGCAGCATTTCTCGATTCCCAAATCTGGGTACTAGGGCAGCAGAGCCGTTCTGGAAGTTGTCTGCCTAGGTTTTCAATTTGGATGGAATGTGCCAGGAAAACCCCCCATAAGTTTATGTCTCATTACTCCTAGTTCGTTGTTTTAATTTTTTCAATTCGGGTAATGGTTAGAATGTTGCTTGTCCAAGGTGTACACACTCTGGTTCATCTACATATCATATATACCTATTTATGTAGAGATCCTCTTCCCGTGTAAATTATTACAGAGTGTTCCGTAATCCTTCCTTGCTATATGGTCGGTCTTTTTGATATATGTATATAATATGTATTTGTATACATATGGTAACGCTAATCTTCATGTATCCATTCCCCCCACCTTTCCTTTTAGATAAGCATAGTTTTTTTTTTTTAATAAGTCTGTGATTGCCTTTCTCTGTGGAAATATGTTCATTTGTGTCAGTTATTAGATAACGCCTATAAGTGATATCATAGGTTATAGGACTTTTCCTTTCCGACTTACCTCATGTTCTGTGATTATCTCCAAGATCATCTATGGTGCCTCAAAGAGCAGTGTTTCATTGTTTTCCATGGCTAGTATTCATTGTGTACATGGACCACTTCTTCTTTATCCTTTCGTCTGTTGATGGACATTTTGGTTGCTTCACTGTCTTGTCTATTGTGAATAAGGCTGCAGTGCAGCTTTTGCAGCCCGGGTCTTCTTCATTCTGGTCTTCTCAGGTGAGAGGCCCTTTGGTGCGCCTGCTGGATTGAATGGTACCTCAATTTTTCTTTTCAACGCAGCTTCTTTCTGTTCTCATTATTAGCGTTTAACCCTTTTACATCTCACCAGCAGCTAGAGGGTACACAGTTCTCTTAAACCTCTTCAGCATTTATTGTTTGTAGACTTTTTGCCAATGGTCAGTCGACTGGTGTGAGTTGAAAACTTTTTGTAGATTAGATTGCATGAGTCTAATACTTCCTGAGGCTGAGCTTTTATCCATTTTCCTTTTTTTTTAAAAGAGAGTGAGTAAAACTTACCTCTTCATACTATCTTCGTGAACATTTTGCCTGTTTTGAATTTTTTTATCCATTCCCTACCTCAGCACAATTTTGAGGGCAGGTGTCCTTTACAGCCCTGAGTCCTTGTGAATGGTAAGTGACCATTAGCTGGGGGTTAAAAGCTGCTCTTGCGGGAATCGGCCACAAGGCGGCAGCATTTCTCCTTTACCAAATCTGGTTACTAGGGCAACAGAGCCTTACTGGAAGTGGTGTTCTAGGTTGTAAATTAGATTGGAATGTGCGAGGAAAAAGCCCTTTAAGTTTATGTCTCCTTACTTCTTGTTGGTATTTTTAACTTAATTTTTATTTTTTCTCACAGCAAACTTGATTACAATGTTTTGTTTGTTCTAGGTGTGCAAGATGTGGTTCTTTCACACATATACATATATCTATTCTTCTTCGGATCCTTTTCCCATGTAGGTTATGACACAATGTTGAGTAGTCTTCTCTTGGTATTGCGTAGGTCTTTGGTGATTCTATATTTCACATGTGTTTGTATCTCTCTGTTAACCTCAATATGGTAATGTATCCAATCCTCACACCTGTCCATTTGGTGAACCATAAGTTTTTTAATGAATCTATGAAAGTGTTTCTCTGTGGAAATATCTTTGTTTGTATCATTTTTTAGGTAACACCTATATGTGATACGATAGGATATGTGTTTTTCGCTTTCTCACTTACTCCAAGTTGCGTGATTACTTCTAGACTCATCTGTGGTGCTGGAAATGGCATCGTTTCATTTTTTTCACTAGCTCATATTCCATCTGTACAGGTAGCAGTTCTTCTTTGTCCACCCATCTGTCGGTGGACTTTTTGGTTACTTCCATATCTTGGCTACTGTAATACTATGCAATGCAGATTTGCGTGCCTGTGTCCTTCCAATTCTGTCTTCTTAGTTTATAGGTCCAGGAATAGGTCTGCTGGAACATATGGTAGCTCAATGTTTACCTTTTACAGGCACCTCTATTCTGTTCTCCTTAGTGGCTCTTTCCAGGTTACGTCCCACTTAAAGTGGAGGGTATGTATTTCTTCCCAGCTCCTTCAGGATTTATTCTTTGTAGTTTTTGCTGATGGTTATTCTGAGTGGTGTGAGCTGATACCTCTTTGTGGTTGAATTTGCATGTGTCTCATAATGCGTTGAAATTGATCTTTAAGACATGTCCTTTTTATTTTTCCAGCTGTGATTAGAGCTTATTTCTTCAAAGTGTTTTCTTAAAGTATGTGTCACCATTTGAAATATTTTGGCCATTATCTCCCTCAAGACATTTTGAGGGCAGGTTTCATTTACAGCCCTGCAGTACTTGTTCATATGAAGTGACCATTAGCTCAGGCTTTAAACCTGCTTTTGCAGGTAACGGCCAGAGAGCGGCAGCCTTTCTACGTTCCCCTTGCTGGTACTAGGGAAACAGACCTACCGGCCAGTGGTGTTCTTCGGTTATAAGTTAGAGTGCCATGTGCCCGGATAAACCCACAAATGTTGATGTCTCCTTGCTTTTGTTTGTTTTTAAATTTCATTTATATTTATTATTAGAGTAATATTCCATTGTGTACGTGGACCACTTCTTCTTGGTGCATTCCTCGGTTGATGGACATTTTCATTGCTTCCAAGTGCTGGCTATGGTAAATCTTGCTGGCGTACAGGTTTGCCAGCCTGTGACTTTTTGATTCTCATTTTCTCAGGTGATAGGCCAAGCAGTGGTTGTGATTGATTGACTGGTAGCTCAATGTTTCCCTTTTCAAAGCACCTACACTGTGTTTTCATTAGTGGCTCTTTACATGCCCCCCCTTACAACCGAGGGTACGCATTTCTCCACACTCCCTTCACCGTTTATTTTTTGCAGCATTTTTCCTAATGGCCATTCTGACTGCTGTGAGCTGATAGGTTTTTGTAATATGGGTATGCCTGTCATTAAATTTTTTAAAATTCATCATATTCCTACATCGTTCTCTTTTCTCTTAAAAGAAAAAACCGTGAGTACAATGTAGCTCTTGAAATTGTCTTCTTCGAAGGTTGCCCTCTTTTGAATTTTTTGGTCGATTTTTGACCCCAGAAATTTTCTGGAGGGCAGGTGTCATTTACAGAACTGCAAGTTGGTGAAAATTTAGTGACCTTTCGCAGTGGGTTCAAACCTGCTGTTGTGGGAAACGGCCACAAGGAGGTAGCATTTCTCCATTCCCCAATCTGGGTACTAGGGCAGCAGAGCCTTTCTGGAAGTCATTGTCCTAGGTTGTAAATTAGAATGGAATTTGCCAGGAGAAATCCCCATAAGTTTATGTCTCATTACTTCTTCTTGGTTTTTAAAAGTTTTTTAATCTGGGTAAAGTTTAGAATATTGTTTATCCTAGGTGTACACAATCTGGTTCATTTGTACATTATGTATGTCTATTAATGTACAGATCCTCTTCCCATGTAAAATATTACAGTGTTCCGTCGACCTCCCTTGCTATATGTTCGGTCTTTTTGATACATGTACAAAATATGTATTTGTATATGTATAGTAACACTAATCTTCATTTCTCAATTTCCCCCCTCCTTTCCTTTCAGATGAGCATAGTTTGTTTTCTCAGCCTGTGAGGGTCTTTCTCTTTGGAAATACGTTCATCTGTGCCAGTTATTAGATAATGCCATAAGTGACAATATAGGATATAGGTGTTTTGCTTTCCGACCTACTTCATGTTTTGTGATTATCTCCAGGCTCATCTATGGTGCCTCAAAGAGCAGTGCTTCAATGTTTTCCATGGCTAATATTCCATGTGTACATGGACCACTTCTTCTTGGTGCATTCCTCTGTTGATGGACATTTTCGTTGCTTCCAAGTGTTGCCTATGGTAAATATTGCTGGAGTGCAGGATTGCCAGCCTGTGATTTTTGATTTTCCTTTTCTCAGGGGATAGACCCAGCAGTGGGTATGATTGATTGACTGGTATGGTAGCTCAACGTTTACCTTTTCAAGGCACCTCAATTGTGCTTTCATTAGTGGCTCTTACCACGTCCCCCTTAGAATCGAGGGTACGCATTTCTCCACAATCACGTCAGCATTTCTAGTTTGCAGCATTTTTGTTGATGGCCATTCTGACTGGTGTGAGCTGACAGGTTTTTGTAATTTGGGTTTACATGTCTGTAAAAATTCCTACAATTCATCATTTTTCCACGCCTTTTACTTTTCTGTTAAAAGAAAAAAGAAAGAAAGTGTGAGTGTAATATACCTCTTCAAATTTTCTTTTTGGAAGGTTGCACTCTAGAATTTTTTGGTCGATTTTCGACCTCAGTATTTTTTGGAGGGCCGGTGTCATTTACAGACCTGCAATTGGTGAATAATTAGTGACCTTTTGCAGTGGGTTCAAAGCTGCTGTTGTGGGAAACGGCCACAAGGATGCAGCATTTCTCGATTCCCAAATCTGGGTACTAGGGCAGCAGAGCCGTTCTGGAAGTTGTCTGCCTAGGTTTTCAATTTGGATGGAATGTGCCAGGAAAACCCCCCATAAGTTTATGTCTCATTACTCCTAGTTCGTTGTTTTAATTTTTTCAATTGGGGTAATGGTTAGAATGTTGCTTGTCCAAGGTGTACACACTCTGGTTCATCTACATATCATATATACCTATTTATGTAGAGATCCTCTTCCCGTGTAAATTATTACAGAGTGTTCCGTAATCCTTCCTTGCTATATGGTCGGTCTTTTTGATATATGTATATAATATGTATTTGTATACATATGGTAACGCTAATCTTCATGTATCCATTCCCCCCACCTTTCCTTTTAGATAAGCATAGTTTTTTTTTTTTAATAAGTCTGTGATTGCCTTTCTCTGTGGAAATATGTTCATTTGTGTCAGTTATTAGATAACGCCTATAAGTGATATCATAGGTTATAGGACTTTTCCTTTCCGACTTACCTCATGTTCTGTGATTATCTCCAAGATCATCTATGGTGCCTCAAAGAGCAGTGTTTCATTGTTTTCCATGGCTAGTATTCATTGTGTACATGGACCACTTCTTCTTTATCCTTTCGTCTGTTGATGGACATTTTGGTTGCTTCACTGTCTTGTCTATTGTGAATAAGGCTGCAGTGCAGCTTTTGCAGCCCGGGTCTTCTTCATTCTGGTCTTCTCAGGTGAGAGGCCCTTTGGTGCGCCTGCTGGATTGAATGGTACCTCAATTTTTCTTTTCAACGCAGCTTCTTTCTGTTCTCATTATTAGCGTTTAACCCTTTTACATCTCACCAGCAGCTAGAGGGTACACAGTTCTCTTAAACCTCTTCAGCATTTATTGTTTGTAGACTTTTTGCCAATGGTCAGTCGACTGGTGTGAGTTGAAAACTTTTTGTAGATTAGATTGCATGAGTCTAATACTTCCTGAGGCTGAGCTTTTATCCATTTTCCTTTTTTTTTAAAAGAGAGTGAGTAAAACTTACCTCTTCATACTATCTTCGTGAACATTTTGCCTGTTTTGAATTTTTTTATCCATTCCCTACCTCAGCACAATTTTGAGGGCAGGTGTCCTTTACAGCCCTGAGTCCTTGTGAATGGTAAGTGACCATTAGCTGGGGGTTAAAAGCTGCTCTTGCGGGAATCGGCCACAAGGCGGCAGCATTTCTCCTTTACCAAATCTGGTTACTAGGGCAACAGAGCCTTACTGGAAGTGGTGTTCTAGGTTGTAAATTAGAATGGAATGTGCGAGGAAAAAGCCCTTTAAGTTTATGTCTCCTTACTTCTTGTTGGTATTTTTAACTTAATTTTTATTTTTTCTCACAGCAAACTTGATTACAATGTTTTGTTTGTTCTAGGTGTGCAAGATGTGGTTCTTTCACACATATACATATATCTATTCTTCTTCGGATCCTTTTCCCATGTAGGTTATGACACAATGTTGAGTAGTCTTCTCTTGGTATTGCGTAGGTCTTTGGTGATTCTATATTTCACATGTGTTTGTATCTCTCTGTTAACCTCAATATGGTAATGTATCCAATCCTCACACCTGTCCATTTGGTGAACCATAAGTTTTTTAATGAATCTATGAAAGTGTTTCTCTGTGGAAATATCTTTGTTTGTATCATTTTTTAGGTAACACCTATATGTGATACGATAGGATATGTGTTTTTCGCTTTCTCACTTACTCCAAGTTGCGTGATTACTTCTAGACTCATCTGTGGTGCTGGAAATGGCATCGTTTCATTTTTTTCACTAGCTCATATTCCATCTGTACAGGTAGCAGTTCTTCTTTGTCCACCCATCTGTCGGTGGACTTTTTGGTTACTTCCATATCTTGGCTACTGTAATACTATGCAATGCAGATTTGCGTGCCTGTGTCCTTCCAATTCTGTCTTCTTAGTTTATAGGTCCAGGAATAGGTCTGCTGGAACATATGGTAGCTCAATGTTTACCTTTTACAGGCACCTCTATTCTGTTCTCCTTAGTGGCTCTTTCCAGGTTACGTCCCACTTAAAGTGGAGGGTATGTATTTCTTCCCAGCTCCTTCAGGATTTATTCTTTGTAGTTTTTGCTGATGGTTATTCTGAGTGGTGTGAGCTGATACCTCTTTGTGGTTGAATTTGCATGTGTCTCATAATGCGTTGAAATTGATCTTTAAGACATGTCCTTTTTATTTTTCCAGCTGTGATTAGAGCTTATTTCTTCAAAGTGTTTTCTTAAAGTATGTGTCACCATTTGAAATATTTTGGCCATTATCTCCCTCAAGACATTTTGAGGGCAGGTTTCATTTACAGCCCTGCAGTACTTGTTCATATGAAGTGACCATTAGCTCAGGCTTTAAACCTGCTTTTGCAGGTAACGGCCAGAGAGCGGCAGCCTTTCTACGTTCCCCTTGCTGGTACTAGGGAAACAGACCTACCGGCCAGTGGTGTTCTTCGGTTATAAGTTAGAGTGCCATGTGCCCGGATAAACCCACAAATGTTGATGTCTCCTTGCTTTTGTTTGTTTTTAAATTTCATTTATATTTATTATTAGAGTAATATTCCATTGTGTACGTGGACCACTTCTTCTTGGTGCATTCCTCGGTTGATGGACATTTTCATTGCTTCCAAGTGCTGGCTATGGTAAATCTTGCTGGCGTACAGGTTTGCCAGCCTGTGACTTTTTGATTCTCATTTTCTCAGGTGATAGGCCAAGCAGTGGTTGTGATTGATTGACTGGTAGCTCAATGTTTCCCTTTTCAAAGCACCTACACTGTGTTTTCATTAGTGGCTCTTTACATGCCCCCCCTTACAACCGAGGGTACGCATTTCTCCACACTCCCTTCACCGTTTATTTTTTGCAGCATTTTTCCTAATGGCCATTCTGACTGCTGTGAGCTGATAGGTTTTTGTAATATGGGTATGCCTGTCATTAAATTTTTTAAAATTCATCATATTCCTACATCGTTCTCTTTTCTCTTAAAAGAAAAAACCGTGAGTACAATGTAGCTCTTGAAATTGTCTTCTTCGAAGGTTGCCCTCTTTTGAATTTTTTGGTCGATTTTTGACCCCAGAAATTTTCTGGAGGGCAGGTGTCATTTACAGAACTGCAAGTTGGTGAAAATTTAGTGACCTTTCGCAGTGGGTTCAAACCTGCTGTTGTGGGAAACGGCCACAAGGAGGTAGCATTTCTCCATTCCCCAATCTGGGTACTAGGGCAGCAGAGCCTTTCTGGAAGTCATTGTCCTAGGTTGTAAATTAGAATGGAATTTGCCAGGAGAAATCCCCATAAGTTTATGTCTCATTACTTCTTCTTGGTTTTTAAAAGTTTTTTAATCTGGGTAAAGTTTAGAATATTGTTTATCCTAGGTGTACACAATCTGGTTCATTTGTACATTATGTATGTCTATTAATGTACAGATCCTCTTCCCATGTAAAATATTACAGTGTTCCGTCGACCTCCCTTGCTATATGTTCGGACTTTTTGATACATGTACAAAATATGTATTTGTATATGTATAGTAACACTAATCTTCATTTCTCAATTTCCCCCCTCCTTTCCTTTCAGATGAGCATAGTTTGTTTTCTCAGCCTGTGAGGGTCTTTCTCTTTGGAAATACGTTCATCTGTGCCAGTTATTAGATAATGCCATAAGTGACAATATAGGATATAGGTGTTTTGCTTTCCGACCTACTTCATGTTTTGTGATTATCTCCAGGCTCATCTATGGTGCCTCAAAGAGCAGTGCTTCAATGTTTTCCATGGCTAATATTCCATGTGTACATGGACCACTTCTTCTTGGTGCATTCCTCTGTTGATGGACATTTTCGTTGCTTCCAAGTGTTGCCTATGGTAAATATTGCTGGAGTGCAGGATTGCCAGCCTGTGATTTTTGATTTTCCTTTTCTCAGGGGATAGACCCAGCAGTGGGTATGATTGATTGACTGGTATGGTAGCTCAACGTTTACCTTTTCAAGGCACCTCAATTGTGCTTTCATTAGTGGCTCTTACCACGTCCCCCTTAGAATCGAGGGTACGCATTTCTCCACAATCACGTCAGCATTTCTAGTTTGCAGCATTTTTGTTGATGGCCATTCTGACTGGTGTGAGCTGACAGGTTTTTGTAATTTGGGTTTACATGTCTGTAAAAATTCCTACAATTCATCATTTTTCCACGCCTTTTACTTTTCTGTTAAAAGAAAAAAGAAAGAAAGTGTGAGTGTAATATACCTCTTCAAATTTTCTTTTTGGAAGGTTGCACTCTAGAATTTTTTGGTCGATTTTCGACCTCAGTATTTTTTGGAGGGCCGGTGTCATTTACAGACCTGCAATTGGTGAATAATTAGTGACCTTTTGCAGTGGGTTCAAAGCTGCTGTTGTGGGAAACGGCCACAAGGATGCAGCATTTCTCGATTCCCAAATCTGGGTACTAGGGCAGCAGAGCCGTTCTGGAAGTTGTCTGCCTAGGTTTTCAATTTGGATGGAATGTGCCAGGAAAACCCCCCATAAGTTTATGTCTCATTACTCCTAGTTCGTTGTTTTAATTTTTTCAATTCGGGTAATGGTTAGAATGTTGCTTGTCCAAGGTGTACACACTCTGGTTCATCTACATATCATATATACCTATTTATGTAGAGATCCTCTTCCCATGTAAATTATTACAGAGTGTTCCGTAATCCTTCCTTGCTATATGGTCGGTCTTTTTGATATATGTATATAATATGTATTTGTATACATATGGTAACGCTAATCTTCATGTATCCATTCCCCCCACCTTTCCTTTTAGATAAGCATAGTTTTTTTTTTAATAAGTCTGTGATTGCCTTTCTCTGTGGAAATATGTTCATTTGTGTCAGTTATTAGATAACGCCTATAAGTGATATCATAGGTTATAGGACTTTTCCTTTCTGACTTACCTCATGTTCTGTGATTATCTCCAAGATCATCTATGGTGCCTCAAAGAGCAGTGTTTCATTGTTTTCCATGGCTAGTATTCATTGTGTACATGGACCACTTCTTCTTTATCCTTTCGTCTGTTGATGGACATTTTGGTTGCTTCACTGTCTTGTCTATTGTGAATAAGGCTGCAGTGCAGCTTTTGCAGCCCGGGTCTTCTTCATTCTGGTCTTCTCAGGTGAGAGGCCCTTTGGTGCGCCTGCTGGATTGAATGGTACCTCAATTTTTCTTTTCAACGCAGCTTCTTTCTGTTCTCATTATTAGCATTTAACCCTTTTACATCTCACCAGCAGCTAGAGGGTACACAGTTCTCTTAAACCTCTTCAGCATTTATTGTTTGTAGACTTTTTGCCAATGGTCAGTCGACTGGTGTGAGTTGAAAACTTTTTGTAGATTAGATTGCATGAGTCTAATACTTCCTGAGGCTGAGCTTTTATCCATTTTCCTTTTTTTAAAAAGAGAGTGAGTAAAACTTACCTCTTCATACTATCTTCGTGAACATTTTGCCTGTTTTGAATTTTTTTATCCATTCCCTACCTCAGCACAATTTTGAGGGCAGGTGTCCTTTACAGCCCTGAGTCCTTGTGAATGGTAAGTGACCATTAGCTGGGGGTTAAAAGCTGCTCTTGCGGGAATCGGCCACAAGGCGGCAGCATTTCTCCTTTACCAAATCTGGTTACTAGGGCAACAGAGCCTTACTGGAAGTGGTGTTCTAGGTTGTAAATTAGAATGGAATGTGCGAGGAAAAAGCCCTTTAAGTTTATGTCTCCTTACTTCTTGTTGGTATTTTTAACTTAATTTTTATTTTTTCTCACAGCAAACTTGATTACAATGTTTTGTTTGTTCTAGGTGTGCAAGATGTGGTTCTTTCACACATATACATATATCTATTCTTCTTTGGATCCTTTTCCCATGTAGGTTATGACACAATGTTGAGTAGTCTTCTCTTGGTATTGCGTAGGTCTTTGGTGATTCTATATTTCACATGTGTTTGTATCTCTCTGTTAACCTCAATATGGTAATGTATCCAATCCTCACACCTGTCCATTTGGTGAACCATAAGTTTTTTAATGAATCTATGAAAGTGTTTCTCTGTGGAAATATCTTTGTTTGTATCATTTTTTAGGTAACACCTATATGTGATACGATAGGATATGTGTTTTTCGCTTTCTCACTTACTCCAAGTTGCGTGATTACTTCTAGACTCATCTGTGGTGCTGGAAATGGCATCGTTTCATTTTTTTCACTAGCTCATATTCCATCTGTACAGGTAGCAGTTCTTCTTTGTCCACCCATCTGTCGGTGGACTTTTTGGTTACTTCCATATCTTGGCTACTGTAATACTATGCAATGCAGATTTGCGTGCCTGTGTCCTTCCAATTCTGTCTTCTTAGTTTATAGGTCCAGGAATAGGTCTGCTGGAACATATGGTAGCTCAATGTTTACCTTTTACAGGCACCTCTATTCTGTTCTCCTTAGTGGCTCTTTCCAGGTTACGTCCCACTTAAAGTGGAGGGTATGTATTTCTTCCCAGCTCCTTCAGGATTTATTCTTTGTAGTTTTTGCTGATGGTTATTCTGAGTGGTGTGAGCTGATACCTCTTTGTGGTTGAATTTGCATGTGTCTCATAATGCGTTGAAATTGATCTTTAAGACATGTCCTTTTTATTTTTCCAGCTGTGATTAGAGCTTATTTCTTCAAAGTGTTTTCTTAAAGTATGTGTCACCATTTGAAATATTTTGGCCATTATCTCCCTCAAGACATTTTGAGGGCAGGTTTCATTTACAGCCCTGCAGTACTTGTTCATATGAAGTGACCATTAGCTCAGGCTTTAAACCTGCTTTTGCAGGTAACGGCCAGAGAGCGGCAGCCTTTCTACGTTCCCCTTGCTGGTACTAGGGAAACAGACCTACCGGCCAGTGGTGTTCTTCGGTTATAAGTTAGAGTGCCATGTGCCCGGATAAACCCACAAATGTTGATGTCTCCTTGCTTTTGTTTGTTTTTAAATTTCATTTATATTTATTATTAGAGTAATATTCCATTGTGTACGTGGACCACTTCTTCTTGGTGCATTCCTCGGTTGATGGACATTTTCATTGCTTCCAAGTGCTGGCTATGGTAAATCTTGCTGGCGTACAGGTTTGCCAGCCTGTGACTTTTTGATTCTCATTTTCTCAGGTGATAGGCCAAGCAGTGGTTGTGATTGATTGACTGGTAGCTCAATGTTTCCCTTTTCAAAGCACCTACACTGTGTTTTCATTAGTGGCTCTTTACATGCCCCCCCTTACAACCGAGGGTACGCATTTCTCCACACTCCCTTCACCGTTTATTTTTTGCAGCATTTTTCCTAATGGCCATTCTGACTGCTGTGAGCTGATAGGTTTTTGTAATATGGGTATGCCTGTCATTAAATTTTTTAAAATTCATCATATTCCTACATCGTTCTCTTTTCTCTTAAAAGAAAAAACCGTGAGTACAATGTAGCTCTTGAAATTGTCTTCTTCGAAGGTTGCCCTCTTTTGAATTTTTTGGTCGATTTTTGACCCCAGAAATTTTCTGGAGGGCAGGTGTCATTTACAGAACTGCAAGTTGGTGAAAATTTAGTGACCTTTCGCAGTGGGTTCAAACCTGCTGTTGTGGGAAACGGCCACAAGGAGGTAGCATTTCTCCATTCCCCAATCTGGGTACTAGGGCAGCAGAGCCTTTCTGGAAGTCATTGTCCTAGGTTGTAAATTAGAATGGAATTTGCCAGGAGAAATCCCCATAAGTTTATGTCTCATTACTTCTTCTTGGTTTTTAAAAGTTTTTTAATCTGGGTAAAGTTTAGAATATTGTTTATCCTAGGTGTACACAATCTGGTTCATTTGTACATTATGTATGTCTATTAATGTACAGATCCTCTTCCCATGTAAAATATTACAGTGTTCCGTCGACCTCCCTTGCTATATGTTCGGACTTTTTGATACATGTACAAAATATGTATTTGTATATGTATAGTAACACTAATCTTCATTTCTCAATTTCCCCCCTCCTTTCCTTTCAGATGAGCATAGTTTGTTTTCTCAGCCTGTGAGTGTCTTTCTCTTTGGAAATACGTTCATCTGTGCCAGTTATTAGATAATGCCATAAGTGATAATATAGGATATAGGTGTTTTGCTTTCCGACCTACTTCATGTTTTGTGATTATCTCCAGGCTCATCTATGGTGCCTCAAAGAGCAGTGCTTCAATGTTTTCCATGGCTAATATTCCATGTGTACATGGACCACTTCTTCTTGGTGCATTCCTCTGTTGATGGACATTTTCGTTGCTTCCAAGTGTTGCCTATGGTAAATATTGCTGGAGTGCAGGATTGCCAGCCTGTGATTTTTGATTTTCCTTTTCTCAGGGGATAGACCCAGCAGTGGGTATGATTGATTGACTGGTATGGTAGCTCAACGTTTACCTTTTCAAGGCACCTCAATTGTGCTTTCATTAGTGGCTCTTACCACGTCCCCCTTAGAATCGAGGGTACGCATTTCTCCACAATCACGTCAGCATTTCTAGTTTGCAGCATTTTTGTTGATGGCCATTCTGACTGGTGTGAGCTGACAGGTTTTTGTAATTTGGGTTTACATGTCTGTAAAAATTCCTACAATTCATCATTTTTCCACGCCTTTTACTTTTCTGTTAAAAGAAAAAAGAAAGAAAGTGTGAGTGTAATATACCTCTTCAAATTTTCTTTTTGGAAGGTTGCACTCTAGAATTTTTTGGTCGATTTTCGACCTCAGTATTTTTTGGAGGGCCGGTGTCATTTACAGACCTGCAATTGGTGAATAATTAGTGACCTTTTGCAGTGGGTTCAAAGCTGCTGTTGTGGGAAACGGCCACAAGGATGCAGCATTTCTCGATTCCCAAATCTGGGTACTAGGGCAGCAGAGCCGTTCTGGAAGTTGTCTGCCTAGGTTTTCAATTTGGATGGAATGTGCCACGAAAACCCCCCATAAGTTTATGTCTCATTACTCCTAGTTCGTTGTTTTAATTTTTTCAATTCGGGTAATGGTTAGAATGTTGCTTGTCCAAGGTGTACACACTCTGGTTCATCTACATATCATATATACCTATTTATGTAGAGATCCTCTTCCCATGTAAATTATTACAGAGTGTTCCGTAATCCTTCCTTGCTATATGGTCGGTCTTTTTGATATATGTATATAATATGTATTTGTATACATATGGTAACGCTAATCTTCATGTATCCATTCCCCCCACCTTTCCTTTTAGATAAGCATAGTTTTTTTTTTAATAAGTCTGTGATTGCCTTTCTCTGTGGAAATATGTTCATTTGTGTCAGTTATTAGATAACGCCTATAAGTGATATCATAGGTTATAGGACTTTTCCTTTCTGACTTACCTCATGTTCTGTGATTATCTCCAAGATCATCTATGGTGCCTCAAAGAGCAGTGTTTCATTGTTTTCCATGGCTAGTATTCATTGTGTACATGGACCACTTCTTCTTTATCCTTTCGTCTGTTGATGGACATTTTGGTTGCTTCACTGTCTTGTCTATTGTGAATAAGGCTGCAGTGCAGCTTTTGCAGCCCGGGTCTTCTTCATTCTGGTCTTCTCAGGTGAGAGGCCCTTTGGTGCGCCTGCTGGATTGAATGGTACCTCAATTTTTCTTTTCAACGCAGCTTCTTTCTGTTCTCATTATTAGCATTTAACCCTTTTACATCTCACCAGCAGCTAGAGGGTACACAGTTCTCTTAAACCTCTTCAGCATTTATTGTTTGTAGACTTTTTGCCAATGGTCAGTCGACTGGTGTGAGTTGAAAACTTTTTGTAGATTAGATTGCATGAGTCTAATACTTCCTGAGGCTGAGCTTTTATCCATTTTCCTTTTTTTAAAAAGAGAGTGAGTAAAACTTACCTCTTCATACTATCTTCGTGAACATTTTGCCTGTTTTGAATTTTTTTATCCATTCCCTACCTCAGCACAATTTTGAGGGCAGGTGTCCTTTACAGCCCTGAGTCCTTGTGAATGGTAAGTGACCATTAGCTGGGGGTTAAAAGCTGCTCTTGCGGGAATCGGCCACAAGGCGGCAGCATTTCTCCTTTACCAAATCTGGTTACTAGGGCAACAGAGCCTTACTGGAAGTGGTGTTCTAGGTTGTAAATTAGAATGGAATGTGCGAGGAAAAAGCCCTTTAAGTTTATGTCTCCTTACTTCTTGTTGGTATTTTTAACTTAATTTTTATTTTTTCTCACAGCAAACTTGATTACAATGTTTTGTTTGTTCTAGGTGTGCAAGATGTGGTTCTTTCACACATATACATATATCTATTCTTCTTTGGATCCTTTTCCCATGTAGGTTATGACACAATGTTGAGTAGTCTTCTCTTGGTATTGCGTAGGTCTTTGGTGATTCTATATTTCACATGTGTTTGTATCTCTCTGTTAACCTCAATATGGTAATGTATCCAATCCTCACACCTGTCCATTTGGTGAACCATAAGTTTTTTAATGAATCTATGAAAGTGTTTCTCTGTGGAAATATCTTTGTTTGTATCATTTTTTAGGTAACACCTATATGTGATACGATAGGATATGTGTTTTTCGCTTTCTCACTTACTCCAAGTTGCGTGATTACTTCTAGACTCATCTGTGGTGCTGGAAATGGCATCGTTTCATTTTTTTCACTAGCTCATATTCCATCTGTACAGGTAGCAGTTCTTCTTTGTCCACCCATCTGTCGGTGGACTTTTTGGTTACTTCCATATCTTGGCTACTGTAATACTATGCAATGCAGATTTGCGTGCCTGTGTCCTTCCAATTCTGTCTTCTTAGTTTATAGGTCCAGGAATAGGTCTGCTGGAACATATGGTAGCTCAATGTTTACCTTTTACAGGCACCTCTATTCTGTTCTCCTTAGTGGCTCTTTCCAGGTTACGTCCCACTTAAAGTGGAGGGTATGTATTTCTTCCCAGCTCCTTCAGGATTTATTCTTTGTAGTTTTTGCTGATGGTTATTCTGAGTGGTGTGAGCTGATACCTCTTTGTGGTTGAATTTGCATGTGTCTCATAATGCGTTGAAATTGATCTTTAAGACATGTCCTTTTTATTTTTCCAGCTGTGATTAGAGCTTATTTCTTCAAAGTGTTTTCTTAAAGTATGTGTCACCATTTGAAATATTTTGGCCATTATCTCCCTCAAGACATTTTGAGGGCAGGTTTCATTTACAGCCCTGCAGTACTTGTTCATATGAAGTGACCATTAGCTCAGGCTTTAAACCTGCTTTTGCAGGTAACGGCCAGAGAGCGGCAGCCTTTCTACGTTCCCCTTGCTGGTACTAGGGAAACAGACCTACCGGCCAGTGGTGTTCTTCGGTTATAAGTTAGAGTGCCATGTGCCCGGATAAACCCACAAATGTTGATGTCTCCTTGCTTTTGTTTGTTTTTAAATTTCATTTATATTTATTATTAGAGTAATATTCCATTGTGTACGTGGACCACTTCTTCTTGGTGCATTCCTCGGTTGATGGACATTTTCATTGCTTCCAAGTGCTGGCTATGGTAAATCTTGCTGGCGTACAGGTTTGCCAGCCTGTGACTTTTTGATTCTCATTTTCTCAGGTGATAGGCCAAGCAGTGGTTGTGATTGATTGACTGGTAGCTCAATGTTTCCCTTTTCAAAGCACCTACACTGTGTTTTCATTAGTGGCTCTTTACATGCCCCCCCTTACAACCGAGGGTACGCATTTCTCCACACTCCCTTCACCGTTTATTTTTTGCAGCATTTTTCCTAATGGCCATTCTGACTGCTGTGAGCTGATAGGTTTTTGTAATATGGGTATGCCTGTCATTAAATTTTTTAAAATTCATCATATTCCTACATCGTTCTCTTTTCTCTTAAAAGAAAAAACCGTGAGTACAATGTAGCTCTTGAAATTGTCTTCTTCGAAGGTTGCCCTCTTTTGAATTTTTTGGTCGATTTTTGACCCCAGAAATTTTCTGGAGGGCAGGTGTCATTTACAGAACTGCAAGTTGGTGAAAATTTAGTGACCTTTCGCAGTGGGTTCAAACCTGCTGTTGTGGGAAACGGCCACAAGGAGGTAGCATTTCTCCATTCCCCAATCTGGGTACTAGGGCAGCAGAGCCTTTCTGGAAGTCATTGTCCTAGGTTGTAAATTAGAATGGAATTTGCCAGGAGAAATCCCCATAAGTTTATGTCTCATTACTTCTTCTTGGTTTTTAAAAGTTTTTTAATCTGGGTAAAGTTTAGAATATTGTTTATCCTAGGTGTACACAATCTGGTTCATTTGTACATTATGTATGTCTATTAATGTACAGATCCTCTTCCCATGTAAAATATTACAGTGTTCCGTCGACCTCCCTTGCTATATGTTCGGACTTTTTGATACATGTACAAAATATGTATTTGTATATGTATAGTAACACTAATCTTCATTTCTCAATTTCCCCCCTCCTTTCCTTTCAGATGAGCATAGTTTGTTTTCTCAGCCTGTGAGTGTCTTTCTCTTTGGAAATACGTTCATCTGTGCCAGTTATTAGATAATGCCATAAGTGATAATATAGGATATAGGTGTTTTGCTTTCCGACCTACTTCATGTTTTGTGATTATCTCCAGGCTCATCTATGGTGCCTCAAAGAGCAGTGCTTCAATGTTTTCCATGGCTAATATTCCATGTGTACATGGACCACTTCTTCTTGGTGCATTCCTCTGTTGATGGACATTTTCGTTGCTTCCAAGTGTTGCCTATGGTAAATATTGCTGGAGTGCAGGATTGCCAGCCTGTGATTTTTGATTTTCCTTTTCTCAGGGGATAGACCCAGCAGTGGGTATGATTGATTGACTGGTATGGTAGCTCAACGTTTACCTTTTCAAGGCACCTCAATTGTGCTTTCATTAGTGGCTCTTACCACGTCCCCCTTAGAATCGAGGGTACGCATTTCTCCACAATCACGTCAGCATTTCTAGTTTGCAGCATTTTTGTTGATGGCCATTCTGACTGGTGTGAGCTGACAGGTTTTTGTAATTTGGGTTTACATGTCTGTAAAAATTCCTACAATTCATCATTTTTCCACGCCTTTTACTTTTCTGTTAAAAGAAAAAAGAAAGAAAGTGTGAGTGTAATATACCTCTTCAAATTTTCTTTTTGGAAGGTTGCACTCTAGAATTTTTTGGTCGATTTTCGACCTCAGTATTTTTTGGAGGGCCGGTGTCATTTACAGACCTGCAATTGGTGAATAATTAGTGACCTTTTGCAGTGGGTTCAAAGCTGCTGTTGTGGGAAACGGCCACAAGGATGCAGCATTTCTCGATTCCCAAATCTGGGTACTAGGGCAGCAGAGCCGTTCTGGAAGTTGTCTGCCTAGGTTTTCAATTTGGATGGAATGTGCCACGAAAACCCCCCATAAGTTTATGTCTCATTACTCCTAGTTCGTTGTTTTAATTTTTTCAATTGGGGTAATGGTTAGAATGTTGCTTGTCCAAGGTGTACACACTCTGGTTCGTCTACATATCATATATACCTATTTATGTAGAGATCCTCTTCCCGTGTAAATTATTACAGAGTGTTCCGTAATCCTTCCTTGCTATATGGTCGGTCTTTTTGATATATGTATATAATATGTATTTGTATACATATGGTAACGCTAATCTTCATGTATCCATTCCCCCCACCTTTCCTTTTAGATAAGCATAGTTTTTTTTTTTTTAATAAGTCTGTGATTGCCTTTCTCTGTGGAAATATGTTCATTTGTGTCAGTTATTAGATAACGCCTATAAGTGATATCATAGGTTATAGGACTTTTCCTTTCCGACTTACCTCATGTTCTGTGATTATCTCCAAGATCATCTATGGTGCCTCAAAGAGCAGTGTTTCATTGTTTTCCATGGCTAGTATTCATTGTGTACATGGACCACTTCTTCTTTATCCTTTCGTCTGTTGATGGACATTTTGGTTGCTTCACTGTCTTGTCTATTGTGAATAAGGCTGCAGTGCAGCTTTTGCAGCCCGGGTCTTCTTCATTCTGGTCTTCTCAGGTGAGAGGCCCTTTGGTGCGCCTGCTGGATTGAATGGTACCTCAATTTTTCTTTTCAACGCAGCTTCTTTCTGTTCTCATTATTAGCGTTTAACCCTTTTACATCTCACCAGCAGCTAGAGGGTACACAGTTCTCTTAAACCTCTTCAGCATTTATTGTTTGTAGACTTTTTGCCAATGGTCAGTCGACTGGTGTGAGTTGAAAACTTTTTGTAGATTAGATTGCATGAGTCTAATACTTCCTGAGGCTGAGCTTTTATCCATTTTCCTTTTTTTTTAAAAGAGAGTGAGTAAAACTTACCTCTTCATACTATCTTCGTGAACATTTTGCCTGTTTTGAATTTTTTTATCCATTCCCTACCTCAGCACAATTTTGAGGGCAGGTGTCCTTTACAGCCCTGAGTCCTTGTGAATGGTAAGTGACCATTAGCTGGGGGTTAAAAGCTGCTCTTGCGGGAATCGGCCACAAGGCGGCAGCATTTCTCCTTTACCAAATCTGGTTACTAGGGCAACAGAGCCTTACTGGAAGTGGTGTTCTAGGTTGTAAATTAGATTGGAATGTGCGAGGAAAAAGCCCTTTAAGTTTATGTCTCCTTACTTCTTGTTGGTATTTTTAACTTAATTTTTATTTTTTCTCACAGCAAACTTGATTACAATGTTTTGTTTGTTCTAGGTGTGCAAGATGTGGTTCTTTCACACATATACATATATCTATTCTTCTTCGGATCCTTTTCCCATGTAGGTTATGACACAATGTTGAGTAGTCTTCTCTTGGTATTGCGTAGGTCTTTGGTGATTCTATATTTCACATGTGTTTGTATCTCTCTGTTAACCTCAATATGGTAATGTATCCAATCCTCACACCTGTCCATTTGGTGAACCATAAGTTTTTTAATGAATCTATGAAAGTGTTTCTCTGTGGAAATATCTTTGTTTGTATCATTTTTTAGGTAACACCTATATGTGATACGATAGGATATGTGTTTTTCGCTTTCTCACTTACTCCAAGTTGCGTGATTACTTCTAGACTCATCTGTGGTGCTGGAAATGGCATCGTTTCATTTTTTCACTAGCTCATATTCCATCTGTACAGGTAGCAGTTCTTCTTTGTCCACCCATCTGTCGGTGGACTTTTTGGTTACTTCCATATCTTGGCTACTGTAATACTATGCAATGCAGATTTGCGTGCCTGTGTCCTTCCAATTCTGTCTTCTTAGTTTATAGGTCCAGGAATAGGTCTGCTGGAACATATGGTAGCTCAATGTTTACCTTTTAAAGGCACCTCTATTCTGTTCTCCTTAGTGGCTCTTTCCAGGTTACGTCCCACTTAAAGTGGAGGGTATGTATTTCTTCCCAGCTCCTTCAGGATTTATTCTTTGTAGTTTTTGCTGATGGTTATTCTGAGTGGTGTGAGCTGATACCTCTTTGTGGTTGAATTTGCATGTGTCTCATAATGCGTTGAAATTGATCTTTAAGACATGTCCTTTTTATTTTTCCAGCTGTGATTAGAGCTTATTTCTTCAAAGTGTTTTCTTAAAGTATGTGTCACCATTTGAAATATTTTGGCCATTATCTCCCTCAAGACATTTTGAGGGCAGGTTTCATTTACAGCCCTGCAGTACTTGTTCATATGAAGTGACCATTAGCTCAGGCTTTAAACCTGCTTTTGCAGGTAACGGCCAGAGAGCGGCAGCCTTTCTACGTTCCCCTTGCTGGTACTAGGGAAACAGACCTACCGGCCAGTGGTGTTCTTCGGTTATAAGTTAGAGTGCCATGTGCCCGGATAAACCCACAAATGTTGATGTCTCCTTGCTTTTGTTTGTTTTTAAATTTCATTTATAGTTATTATTAGAGTAATATTCCATTGTGTACGTGGACCACTTCTTCTTGGTGCATTCCTCGGTTGATGGACATTTTCATTGCTTCCAAGTGCTGGCTATGGTAAATCTTGCTGGCGTACAGGTTTGCCAGCCTGTGACTTTTTGATTCTCATTTTCTCAGGTGATAGGCCAAGCAGTGGTTGTGATTGATTGACTGGTAGCTCAATGTTTCCCTTTTCAAAGCACCTACACTGTGTTTTCATTAGTGGCTCTTTACATGCCCCCCCTTACAACCGAGGGTACGCATTTCTCAACACTCCCTTCACCGTTTATTTTTTGCAGCATTTTTCCTAATGGCCATTCTGACTGCTGTGAGCTGATAGGTTTTTGTAATATGGGTATGCCTGTCATTAAATTTTTTAAAATTCATCATATTCCTACATCGTTCTCTTTTCTCTTAAAAGAAAAAACCGTGAGTACAATATAGCTCTTGAAATTGTCTTCTTCGAAGGTTGCCCTCTTTTGAATTTTTTGGTCGATTTTTGACCCCAGAAATTTTCTGGAGGGCAGGTGTCATTTACAGAACTGCAAGTTGGTGAAAATTTAGTGACCTTTCGCAGTGGGTTCAAACCTGCTGTTGTGGGAAACGGCCACAAGGAGGTAGCATTTCTCCATTCCCCAATCTGGGTACTAGGGCAGCAGAGCCTTTCTGGAAGTCATTGTCCTAGGTTGTAAATTAGAATGGAATTTGCCAGGAGAAATCCCCATAAGTTTATGTCTCATTACTTCTTCTTGGTTTTTAAAAGTTTTTTAATCTGGGTAAAGTTTAGAATATTGTTTATCCTAGGTGTACACAATCTGGTTCATTTGTACATTATGTATGTCTATTAATGTACAGATCCTCTTCCCATGTAAAATATTACAGTGTTCCGTCGACCTCCCTTGCTATATGTTCGGTCTTTTTGATACATGTACAAAATATGTATTTGTATATGTATAGTACCACTAATCTTCATTTCTCAATTTCCCCCCTCCTTTCCTTTCAGATGAGCATAGTTTGTTTTCTCAGCCTGTGAGTGTCTTTCTCTTTGGAAATACGTTCATCTGTGCCAGTTATTAGATAATGCCATAAGTGATAATATAGGATATAGGTGTTTTGCTTTCCGACCTACTTCATGTTTTGTGATTATCTCCAGGCTCATCTATGGTGCCTCAAAGAGCAGTGCTTCAATGTTTTCCATGGCTAATATTCCATGTGTACATGGACCACTTCTTCTTGGTGCATTCCTCTGTTGATGGACATTTTCGTTGCTTCCAAGTGTTGCCTATGGTAAATATTGCTGGAGTGCAGGATTGCCAGCCTGTGATTTTTGATTTTCCTTTTCTCAGGGGATAGACCCAGCAGTGGGTATGATTGATTGACTGGTATGGTAGCTCAACGTTTACCTTTTCAAGGCACCTCAATTGTGCTTTCATTAGTGGCTCTTACCACGTCCCCCTTAGAATCGAGGGTACGCATTTCTCCACAATCACGTCAGCATTTCTAGTTTGCAGCATTTTTGTTGATGGCCATTCTGACTGGTGTGAGCTGACAGGTTTTTGTAATTTGGGTTTACATGTCTGTAAAAATTCCTACAATTCATCATTTTTCCACGCCTTTTACTTTTCTGTTAAAAGAAAAAAGAAAGAAAGTGTGAGTGTAATATACCTCTTCAAATTTTCTTTTTGGAAGGTTGCACTCTAGAATTTTTTGGTCGATTTTCGACCTCAGTATTTTTTGGAGGGCCGGTGTCATTTACAGACCTGCAATTGGTGAATAATTAGTGACCTTTTGCAGTGGGTTCAAAGCTGCTGTTGTGGGAAACGGCCACAAGGATGCAGCATTTCTCGATTCCCAAATCTGGGTACTAGGGCAGCAGAGCCGTTCTGGAAGTTGTCTGCCTAGGTTTTCAATTTGGATGGAATGTGCCAGGAAAACCCCCCATAAGTTTATGTCTCATTACTCCTAGTTCGTTGTTTTAATTTTTTCAATTCGGGTAATGGTTAGAATGTTGCTTGTCCAAGGTGTACACACTCTGGTTCATCTACATATCATATATACCTATTTATGTAGAGATCCTCTTCCCGTGTAAATTATTACAGAGTGTTCCGTAATCCTTCCTTGCTATATGGTCGGTCTTTTTGATATATGTATATAATATGTATTTGTATACATATGGTAACGCTAATCTTCATGTATCCATTCCCCCCACCTTTCCTTTTAGATAAGCATAGTTTTTTTTTTTTTAATAAGTCTGTGATTGCCTTTCTCTGTGGAAATATGTTCATTTGTGTCAGTTATTAGATAACGCCTATAAGTGATATCATAGGTTATAAGACTTTTCCTTTCCGACTTACCTCATGTTCTGTGATTATCTCCAAGATCATCTATGGTGCCTCAAAGAGCAGTGTTTCATTGTTTTCCATGGCTAGTATTCATTGTGTACATGGACCACTTCTTCTTTATCCTTTCGTCTGTTGATGGACATTTTGGTTGCTTCACTGTCTTGTCTATTGTGAATAAGGCTGCAGTGCAGCTTTTGCAGCCCGGGTCTTCTTCATTCTGGTCTTCTCAGGTGAGAGGCCCTTTGGTGCGCCTGCTGGATTGAATGGTACCTCAATTTTTCTTTTCAACGCAGCTTCTTTCTGTTCTCATTATTAGCGTTTAACCCTTTTACATCTCACCAGCAGCTAGAGGGTACACAGTTCTCTTAAACCTCTTCAGCATTTATTGTTTGTAGACTTTTTGCCAATGGTCAGTCGACTGGTGTGAGTTGAAAACTTTTTGTAGATTAGATTGCATGAGTCTAATACTTCCTGAGGCTGAGCTTTTATCCATTTTCCTTTTTTTTTAAAAGAGAGTGAGTAAAACTTACCTCTTCATACTATCTTCGTGAACATTTTGCCTGTTTTGAATTTTTTTATCCATTCCCTACCTCAGCACAATTTTGAGGGCAGGTGTCCTTTACAGCCCTGAGTCCTTGTGAATGGTAAGTGACCATTAGCTGGGGGTTAAAAGCTGCTCTTGCGGGAATCGGCCACAAGGCGGCAGCATTTCTCCTTTACCAAATCTGGTTACTAGGGCAACAGAGCCTTACTGGAAGTGGTGTTCTAGGTTGTAAATTAGAATGGAATGTGCGAGGAAAAAGCCCTTTAAGTTTATGTCTCCTTACTTCTTGTTGGTATTTTTAACTTAATTTTTATTTTTTCTCACAGCAAACTTGATTACAATGTTTTGTTTGTTCTAGGTGTGCAAGATGTGGTTCTTTCACACATATACATATATCTATTCTTCTTCGGATCCTTTTCCCATGTAGGTTATGACACAATGTTGAGTAGTCTTCTCTTGGTATTGCGTAGGTCTTTGGTGATTCTATATTTCACATGTGTTTGTATCTCTCTGTTAACCTCAATATGGTAATGTATCCAATCCTCACACCTGTCCATTTGGTGAACCATAAGTTTTTTAATGAATCTATGAAAGTGTTTCTCTGTGGAAATATCTTTGTTTGTATCATTTTTTAGGTAACACCTATATGTGATACGATAGGATATGTGTTTTTCGCTTTCTCACTTTCTCCAAGTTGCGTGATTACTTCTAGACTCATCTGTGGTGCTGGAAATGGCATCGTTTCATTTTTTTCACTAGCTCATATTCCATCTGTACAGGTAGCAGTTCTTCTTTGTCCACCCATCTGTCGGTGGACTTTTTGGTTACTTCCATATCTTGGCTACTGTAATACTATGCAATGCAGATTTGCGTGCCTGTGTCCTTCCAATTCTGTCTTCTTAGTTTATAGGTCCAGGAATAGGTCTGCTGGAACATATGGTAGCTCAATGTTTACCTTTTAAAGGCACCTCTATTCTGTTCTCCTTAGTGGCTCTTTCCAGGTTACGTCCCACTTAAAGTGGAGGGTATGTATTTCTTCCCAGCTCCTTCAGGATTTATTCTTTGTAGTTTTTGCTGATGGTTATTCTGAGTGGTGTGAGCTGATACCTCTTTGTGGTTGAATTTGCATGTGTCTCATAATGCGTTGAAATTGATCTTTAAGACATGTCCTTTTTATTTTTCCAGCTGTGATTAGAGCTTATTTCTTCAAAGTGTTTTCTTAAAGTATGTGTCACCATTTGAAATATTTTGGCCATTATCTCCCTCAAGACATTTTGAGGGCAGGTTTCATTTACAGCCCTGCAGTACTTGTTCATATGAAGTGACCATTAGCTCAGGCTTTAAACCTGCTTTTGCAGGTAACGGCCAGAGAGCGGCAGCCTTTCTACGTTCCCCTTGCTGGTACTAGGGAAACAGACCTACCGGCCAGTGGTGTTCTTCGGTTATAAGTTAGAGTGCCATGTGCCCGGATAAACCCACAAATGTTGATGTCTCCTTGCTTTTGTTTGTTTTTAAATTTCATTTATAGTTATTATTAGAGTAATATTCCATTGTGTACGTGGACCACTTCTTCTTGGTGCATTCCTCGGTTGATGGACATTTTCATTGCTTCCAAGTGCTGGCTATGGTAAATCTTGCTGGCGTACAGGTTTGCCAGCCTGTGACTTTTTGATTCTCATTTTCTCAGGTGATAGGCCAAGCAGTGGTTGTGATTGATTGACTGGTAGCTCAATGTTTCCCTTTTCAAAGCACCTACACTGTGTTTTCATTAGTGGCTCTTTACATGCCCCCCCTTACAACCGAGGGTACGCATTTCTCCACACTCCCTTCACCGTTTATTTTTTGCAGCATTTTTCCTAATGGCCATTCTGACTGCTGTGAGCTGATAGGTTTTTGTAATATGGGTATGCCTGTCATTAAATTTTTTAAAATTCATCATATTCCTACATCGTTCTCTTTTCTCTTAAAAGAAAAAACCGTGAGTACAATGTAGCTCTTGAAATTGTCTTCTTCGAAGGTTGCCCTCTTTTGAATTTTTTGGTCGATTTTTGACCCCAGAAATTTTCTGGAGGGCAGGTGTCATTTACAGAACTGCAAGTTGGTGAAAATTTAGTGACCTTTCGCAGTGGGTTCAAACCTGCTGTTGTGGGAAACGGCCACAAGGAGGTAGCATTTCTCCATTCCCCAATCTGGGTACTAGGGCAGCAGAGCCTTTCTGGAAGTCATTGTCCTAGGTTGTAAATTAGAATGGAATTTGCCAGGAGAAATCCCCATAAGTTTATGTCTCATTACTTCTTCTTGGTTTTTAAAAGTTTTTTAATCTGGGTAAAGTTTAGAATATTGTTTATCCTAGGTGTACACAATCTGGTTCATTTGTACATTATGTATGTCTATTAATGTACAGATCCTCTTCCCATGTAAAATATTACAGTGTTCCGTCGACCTCCCTTGCTATATGTTCGGACTTTTTGATACATGTACAAAATATGTATTTGTATATGTATAGTAACACTAATCTTCATTTCTCAATTTCCCCCCTCCTTTCCTTTCAGATGAGCATAGTTTGTTTTCTCAGCCTGTGAGTGTCTTTCTCTTTGGAAATACGTTCATCTGTGCCAGTTATTAGATAATGCCATAAGTGATAATATAGGATATAGGTGTTTTGCTTTCCGACCTACTTCATGTTTTGTGATTATCTCCAGGCTCATCTATGGTGCCTCAAAGAGCAGTGCTTCAATGTTTTCCATGGCTAATATTCCATGTGTACATGGACCACTTCTTCTTGGTGCATTCCTCTGTTGATGGACATTTTCGTTGCTTCCAAGTGTTGCCTATGGTAAATATTGCTGGAGTGCAGGATTGCCAGCCTGTGATTTTTGATTTTCCTTTTCTCAGGGGATAGACCCAGCAGTGGGTATGATTGATTGACTGGTATGGTAGCTCAACGTTTACCTTTTCAAGGCACCTCAATTGTGCTTTCATTAGTGGCTCTTACCACGTCCCCCTTAGAATCGAGGGTACGCATTTCTCCACAATCACGTCAGCATTTCTAGTTTGCAGCATTTTTGTTGATGGCCATTCTGACTGGTGTGAGCTGACAGGTTTTTGTAATTTGGGTTTACATGTCTGTAAAAATTCCTACAATTCATCATTTTTCCACGCCTTTTACTTTTCTGTTAAAAGAAAAAAGAAAGAAAGTGTGAGTGTAATATACCTCTTCAAATTTTCTTTTTGGAAGGTTGCACTCTAGAATTTTTTGGTCGATTTTCGACCTCAGTATTTTTTGGAGGGCCGGTGTCATTTACAGACCTGCAATTGGTGAATAATTAGTGACCTTTTGCAGTGGGTTCAAAGCTGCTGTTGTGGGAAACGGCCACAAGGATGCAGCATTTCTCGATTCCCAAATCTGGGTACTAGGGCAGCAGAGCCGTTCTGGAAGTTGTCTGCCTAGGTTTTCAATTTGGATGGAATGTGCCACGAAAACCCCCCATAAGTTTATGTCTCATTACTCGTAGTTCGTTGTTTTAATTTTTTCAATTGGGGTAATGGTTAGAATGTTGCTTGTCCAAGGTGTACACACTCTGGTTCATCTACATATTCTATATACCTTTTTATGTAGAGATCCTTTCCCGTGTAAATTATTACAGAGTGTTCCATAATCCTTCCTTGCTATATGGTCGTCTTTTTGATATATGTATATAATATGTATTTGTATACATATGGTAACGCTAATCTTCATGTATCCATTCCCCCCACCTTTCCTTTTAGATAAGCATAGTTTTTTTTTAATAAGTCTGTGATTGCCTTTCTCTGTGGAAATATGTTCATTTGTGTCAGTTATTAGATAACGCCTATAAGTGATATCATAGGATATAGGACTTTTGCTTTCCGACTTACCTCATGTTCTGTGATTATCTCCAAGATCATCTATGGTGCCTCAAAGAGCAGTGTTTCGTTGTTTTCCATGGCTAGTATTCATTGTGTACATGGACCACTTCTTCTTTATCCTTTCATCTGTTGATGGACATTTTGGTTGCTTCACTGTCTTGTCTATTGTGAATAAGGCTGCAGTGCAGCTTTTGCAGCCCGGGTCTTCTTCATTCTGGTCTTCTCAGGTGAGAGGCCCTTTGGTGCGCCTGCTGGATTGAATGGTACCTCAATTTTTCCTTTTCAACGCAGCTCCTTTCTGTTCTCATTATTAGCGTTTAACCCTTTTACATCTCACCAGCAGCTAGAGGGTACACAGTTCTCTAAAACCTCTTCAGCATTTATTGTTTGTAGACTTTTTGCCAATGGTCAGTCGACTGGTGTGAGTTGAAAACATTTGGAGATTAGATTGCATGAGTCTAATTCTTCCTGAGTCTGAGCTTTTATCCATTTTCCTTTCTTTAAAAAGAGAGTGAGTAAAACTTACCTCTTCATACTATCTTCGTGAACATTTTGCCTGTTTTGAATTTTTTTATCCATTCCCTACCTCAGCACAATTTTGAGGGCAGGTGTCCTTTACAGCCCTGAGTCCTTGTGAATGGTAAGTGACCATTAGCTGGGGGTTAAAAGCTGCTCTTGCGGGAATCGGCCACAAGGCGGCAGCATTTCTCCTTTACCAAATCTGGTTACTAGGGCAACAGAGCCTTACTGGAAGTGGTGTTCTAGGTTGTAAATTAGAATGGAATGTGCGAGGAAAAAGCCCTTTAAGTTTATGTCTCCTTACTTCTCGTTGGTATTTTTAACTTAATTTTTATTTTTTCTCACAGCAAACTTGATTACAATGTTTTGTTTGTTCTAGGTGTGCAAGATGTGGTTCTTTCACACATATACATATATCTATTCTTCTTCGGATCCTTTTCCCATGTAGGTTATGACACAATGTTGAGTAGTCTTCTCTTGGTATTGCGTAGGTCTTTGGTGATTCTATATTTCACATGTGTTTGTATCTCTCTGTTAACCTCAATATGGTAATGTATCCAATCCTCACACCTGTCCATTTGGTGAACCATAAGTTTTTTAATGAATCTATGAAATTGTTTCTCTGTGGAAATATCTTTGTTTGTATCATTTTTTAGGTAACACCTATATGTGATATGATAGGATATGTGTTTTTCACTTTCTCACTTACTCCAAGTTGCGTGATTACTTCTAGACTCATCTGTGGTGCTGGAAATGGCATCGTTTCATTTTTTTCACTAGCTCATATTCCATCTGTATAGGTAGCAGTTCTTCTTTGTCCACCCATCTGTCGGTGGACTTTTTGGTTACTTCCATATCTTGGCTACTGTAATACTATGCAATGCAGATTTGCGTGCCTGTGTCCTTCCAATTCTGTCTTCTTAGTTTATAGGTCCAAGAATAGGTCTGCTGGATCATATAGTAGCTCAATGTTTACCTTTTAAAGGCACCTCTATTCTGTTCTCCTTAGTGGCTCTTTCCAGGTTACGTCCCACTTAAAGTGGAGGGTATGTATTTCTTCCCAGCACCTTCAGGATTTATTCTTTGTAGTTTTTGCTGATGGTTATTTTGAGTGGTGTGAGCTGATACCTCTTTGTGGTTGATTTGCATGTGTCTCATAATGCATTGAAATTGATCTTTAAGACATGTCCTTTCTATTTTTCCAGCTGTGATTAGAGCTTATTTCTTCAAAGTGTTTTCTTAATGTATGTGTCACCATTTGAAATATTTTGGCCATTATCTCCCTCAAGACATTTTGAGGGCAGGTTTCATTTACAGCCCTGCAGTACTTGTTCATATGAAGTGACCATTAGCTCAGGCTTTAAACTTGCTTTTGCAGGTAACTGCCAGAGGGTGGCAGCGTTTCTATGTTCCCCACTCTGGTAACTAGGGAAACAGTCCTTCTGGCCAGTGGTGGTCCTGTGGTATAAATTAGCATGGAATGTGCCCCAATAAACCCACAAAAGCTGATGTCTCCTTACTTTTGTTTTTTTAATTTAATTTTTATTTTTATTTTAGTAATATTCCATTGTGTACATGGAGCACATCTTCTTTGTGCATTCCTCTGGTGATGCACATATTCATTGTTTCCAAATATTGGCTATGGTAAATTTTGCTGGAATGCAGGATTGCCAACTCCTGTCTTTTTGATCCTCATCTTCTCAGGTGATAGCCCCAGCAGTGGGCATGGAAAAATGCTCAACATCTTGAATTAATAAAGACATGCTAATGCAATCTACAAAAACATTTACCTCACAACAGTCAGAATGATCATCACCAAAAAATCTACAAACAATAAATGCTGAACGGGTATTAGAGAACTGTGTACCCTCTAGCAGCTGATTGGATGTAAACTGGTAACAGTCAGTAGTGAGAACATAATGGAGGTGAGTTTAAAGTTAAACATTGAGCTACTATATGAACTGGAAAGCCCACTGCTGGGACTATCACCTTAGAAGACCAGAATCAAAAAGACACAGGCTGGCAATCCTGCACTGCAGCAATATTTACCATAGCCAAAAGTTGGAAACAACCAAAATGTCCTTCAACAGATGAATGCACAAAGAAGAAGTTTTCATTGTACACAGTCGAATATTAGCCATGGAAAAAAATGAAACAGTGACGTTTGCAACACCATAGAAAGACCTAGATATAATCACACAACTTGAAGTAACGAAGAAACTGAAAGACAGATATCCTATGATATCACTTTTAGGTTTTACCTAAAAATTGATACACATGAACTTATTTCCAAGACAAGGGCACTAATGGATGAAGAAAACAAAATTATATTTAACCAAATGGAAAGGTGTGAGGCATGTATAAATTAGGATATGATGGATGACAGACCTATACTAATACATATGAAAAATATAAATCACCAAAACCTAGGCTATACCTACAGAGGTCTACTCAACACTCTGTAATAACCTACGTGGGATAGGATCCAAAGATCTATAGATACATATATATAATGAACCAGATTCTGTACACCTAGAAGAAACACAACATTTTTATCAAATTTGCTCTAATAAAAAATAAATTTAAAAATCAAACAGAAAGTAAGGAGATATAAGCTGTTAGGTGTTGTCTTGGCACATTCCACTCTAATTTTCAGCCTACTAACACGATTTCCAGGCAGGCTCTGTTGCCCAAGTGCCGAGAGTTGGAAATGTAGAAATGCTGCCTCCTTGTGGCCATTTAACGCAAGACCAGCTTTAACCCCACAACTAATGGTCAGTTAATATTCAGAAGGGCTCAGGGCTGTAAAGGACACCTGCCCTCAAAAAATGTCCTGGGGCAGGGAATGGGCAAAAAACTCAACACACAGGAAATTTTTCAAGAAGATCATTGGTAAGTTTTACTCACTTATTTTTAAGGGGTAAGTTTTACTCACTTTTTCTTAAAAAGGAAAATGGATATAAACTAAACATAAAGAATTATTAGACTAATGCAAATTTAATCTACAAAAAGTTTCAACTCGCACCAGTCAAATAACCATTAGTAAAACGTCTACGAACAATAAATGCTGAAGGGGTTTTAGCCAATTCTGTGCCCTGTAGCGGCTGGTGAGATGTAAAGTGGTAAGAGCCAATAATGAGAAGAGAAAGGAGCTGCGTTTAAAAGTAAAAATTGAGCCACCATTTGATCCAGCAGGACCAGAGCTGGGCCTATCACCAGAGAAGAGCAGAATCGAGAAGACACAGGCTGCAAAAGCTGCACTGCAGCGGTATACACAATAGGCAAGACAAGGAAGCAACTAAAATGCCCATCAACATGAATAGACAAAGAAGAAGTGGTCGGGGTACACAATGGAATATTTGCCATGGGAAACAATGAAACACTGCTCTTTGCAGCACCGTAGATGAGCCTAGATATAATCACAGAATATGAGGTAATTCGGAAAGAAAAAGAAAAATATACTATGATATTACTTATAGGTATTATCTAACAACTGACAAAAATGAATATATTTATTTCCACAGAGAAAGACACTCACAGAGTTAGAAGACAAACAACTATGCTTATGTTTAATATAACAGTGAGCATACATATAGAAATACATGTTAAATACATATATCAAAAAGACTGACCATATAGAAATGGAGGTCTATGGAACACTCTAAATAATTTACATGAGTAGGTGATCTGTACATGAAGAAATATATGTAATGTACAATTGAAACAGAATGTCTACACCAAGGAAAAACAATATACTAAAAATTAAAATAATGAACAAGAAGTAATGAGACATAAACTTCAGGGTCTTTTTCCTGGCACATTCCATTCTGATTTACAACCAAGAACACCACTTCCAGTAAGGCTCTGTTGCCCTAGTAACCAGATTTGGTAAAGGAGAAATGCTGCCGCCTTGTGGCCGATTCCCGCAAGAGCAGCTTTTAACCAACAGCTAATGGTCACTTACCATTCACAAGGACTCAGGGCTATAAAGGACACCTGCCCTCAAAATTGTGCTGAGGTAGGGAATGGATAAAAAAAATTCAAAAGAGGCAAAATTTTAAAGAAGATAGTATGAAGAGGTAAGTTTTACTCACGCTCTTTTAAAAAAAAAAGGAAAATGGATAAAAGCTCAAACTCAGGGAGTGTTAGACCCATGCAATCTAATCTACAAAAAGTTTCAACTTACACCAGTCGACTGACCATCAGCAAAAAGTCTACAAACAATAAATGCTGAAGGGGTTTTACAGAACTGTGTACCCTCTACCTGCTGGTGAGACATAAAGGGGTAACAGCCAATAATTAGAACAGAAAGGAGCTGTGTTTAAAAGTAAAAATGGAGGTACCATTCAATCCAGCCGGCGCACCATTGGACGTCTCACCTGAGAAGACAAGAATCGAGAAGACACAGGCTGCAAAAGCTGCAGTGCAGCCTTATTCACAATAGCCAAGACAGTGAAGCAATCAAAATGTCCAACAACAGGTGAATGGATAAAGAAGAAGTGGTCCATGTACACAATGGAATATTAGCCATGGAAGACAATGAAGCATTGCACTCTGAGGCACCACAAATGAGTCTGGAAATAATCACGAAACATGAGGTAAGTCGGAAAGCAAAAGACCTATATTCTATGATATCACTTATAGGCGTTATCTAATAACTGACACAAATGAACATATTTCCACAGAGAAAGACACTCACAGACTTAGAAAACAAACTATGCTCATCTAAAAGGAAAGGTGGGGGGAATGGATAAATTAAGATTAGTGTTACTATATGTATACAAACACATATTTTATACATATCTCAAAAAGACCGACCATATAGCAAGGGAGGTGTGCGGAACCCTCTGTAACATTTTACATGGGAAGAGGATCTGTACTTGAATAGACATATATAATGTACAAATGAACCAGATTGTGTACACCTAGGAAAAACAATATTCTAAGCTTTACCCCAATTAAAAAAATTTTTAAAACCAAGAAGAAATAATGAGACATAAACTTATGGGGGTTTCTCCATGCACATTCCAATGTAATTTACAACCTAGGAACACGACTTCCAGAAAGGCTCTGCTGCCCTAATACCCAGATTTGGGAATGGACAAATGCTGCCTGCTTGAGGCCACCTCCCACAACATCACCTTTAAACCCATTGCTAAAGGTCACTAAATAGTCACCAAACTTGCAGTTCGGGAAATGACACCTGCTCTCTAAAAAAATTCTGGGGTGGAAAATTGACCAAAAAATTAAACAGAGGGCAACCTTCCAAGAAGACAATTTCAAGAGTTATATTGTATTCCCAATTGTTTCCTTTTTTGAACAGAAAAGAAAACGGCGGAGAAAAATGATGAGTTTTATGATTTTTCAGAGACATACAAACCCAAATTACAAAAACCTATCAGCTCACAGCAGCCAGAAGGGCCATTAGCATAAATGCTGCAAACAATAAATGCTGAAGTGATTGTGGAGAATTGCGTACCCTCGATTCTAAGGGGGACGTGGTAAGAGCCACTAATGAAAACACAAAGTAGGTGCTTGGAAAAGGGAAACACGGTGCTACCAGTCAATGAATCACACCCACTGCTGGGCCTATCACCTGAGAAAATGAGAATCAAAAAGTCACAGGCTGGCAATCATGCACTCCAACATTATTTACCATAGCCAACAATTGGAAGCAATGAAAATGTCCATCAACCGAGGAATGCACAAAGTCGAAGTGGTCCACGTACACAGTGGAAAATTACTCCAATAAAAAATAAAAATTAAATTTAAAAATCCAACAAATGTAAAGAGACATCAGCTTGTGTGGGTTTGTCCAGGCACACTCCACTCTAATTTATAACCGAGAAACACCACAGGCCGCAAGGGCTTTCCCCTAGTTACAAGGGTGGGGAACATAGAAAGGCTGCCGCCCTCTGGCAGTTACCTGCAAAAGCAGCTTTAAAGCCTGTGCTAATGGTCATTTCATAGGAAGAAGTACTGCAGAACTGTAAATGAAACCTGCCTTCGAAATGTCTTGAGGGAGGTCATGGCCAAAACATTTCAAAATGTGACACATACTTTAAGAGAACACTTTGAAGAACTAAGGGGTAATCATAGCTTGAAAAATAAAAAGGACATGCCTTCAAGCTCAATTTCAACGGATTATGAGGCACGTGCTAATTCAACCACAAAGAGGTATCAGATCACACTTGTCAGAATAACCATCAGCAAGAAAACTACAAACAATAAATGCTGAAGGTGTTGTAGAGAAATGCATACCCTCAACTTCAAGGGGGACGTAAGTTGGAATGGGCCACGAACTAGAGCAGAATGGAGGTGCCTTAAAAAGGTAAACATTGAGCTACCATATGATCCAGCAGGCCCACTCCTCGACCTATAATCTAAGAAGAGAGAATTGGAAAGACACAGGCAGGCAAATCTGCATGGCACAGTATTACAATAGCCAAGATATGGAAGTAACCAAAAAGTCCACCAACAGATGGGTGGACACAGAAGAACTCCTCCATGTACAGATGGAATATTCGCTAGTGAAAAAAATGAAACAATGCCATTTGCAGCACCATAGATGAGTCTAGACGTAATCACACCACCTGTAGTAAGTGAGAAAGCAAAAGACATATATCCTATCATATCACTTTTTGGAGTTACTTAAAAATTGATACCAATGAAGATATTTCCACAGGGAAAGGCAATCACAGATTCATTAAAAAACTTATGGTTCACCAAATAGAAAGGGATGAGGATTGGATACATTACCATATTAAGGTTAACAGAGATATACAAACCATGTGAAATATATAATCACCAAAGACATAAGGAAGACCAGGAGAAGACTACTCAATATTGTGCCATAACCCACATGGGAAAAGAATGCGAGGAAGAATAGATACACGTATATGTGTGAAAGAACCACATTTGCACACCGAACAAACAAACCATTTTAATCAAATTGGCTTGGATAAAAAATAAAAAGTAAATTATAAATATGAACAAGAAGTAATGAGACATAAACATAAAGGGCTTTTTCCTGCCACATTGCATTCTAATTTACAACCTAGAACACCACCTCCATTAAGGCTCTGTTTCCCCAGTTACCAAATTTGGTAAAGGGGAAATGATGCCACCTTGTGGCCGTTTCCTGCAAGAGCAGCTTTAAAATCACAGCTAATGGTCACTTAACATTCACAAGGACTCAGGGCTGTAAAGGACACCTGCCCTAAAAAATTGTGCTGAACTAGGGAATGGACAAAAAAATTCAAAACAGGCAAATGTTTCAAGAAGAGCGTATGAAGAGTTACGTCTTACTCACGCTCTTTTGAAAAAAAAAGGAAAATGGATAAAAGCTCAACCTCAGGGAGTGTTAGACCCATGCAACCTAATCTACAAAAAGTTTCAACTTACACCAGTCGACTGACCATCAGCAAAATGTCTACAAACAATAAATGCTGAAGGGGATTCAGAGAACTGTGTACCCTCTACCTGCTGGTGAGACGTAAAGGGGTAACAGCCAATAATGAGAAAAGAAAGGAGCTGTGTTTAAAAGTAAAAATGGAGGCACCATTCAATCCAGCAGGCGCGTCATTGGACGTCTCACCTGAGAAGACAAGAATCGAGAAGACACAGGCCGCAAAAGCTGCAGTGCAGCCTTATTCACAACAGCCAAGACAGTGAAGCAATCAAAATGTCCAACAAGAGGTGAATGGATAAAAAAGAAGTGGTCCATGTACACAATGGAATATTAGCCATGGAAAACAATGAACCATTGCTCTTTGAGGCACCACAAATGAGTCTGGAGATAATCACGAAACATGAGGTAAGTCCGAAAGCAAAAGACCTATATTCTATGATATCACTTATAGGCGTTATCTAATAACTGACACAAATGAACATATTTCCACAGAGAAAGACACTCACAGACTTAGAAAACAAACTATGCTCATCTAAAAGGAAAGGTGGGGGGAATGGATAAATTAAGATTAGTGTTACTATATGTATACAAACAAATATTATATACATATCTCAAAAAGACCGACTATATAGCAAGGGAGGTGTGTGGAACCCTCTGTAACATTTTACATGGGAAGAGGATCTGTACTTGAATAGACATATATAATGTACAAATGAACCAGATTGTGTAAACCTAGGACAAACAATATTCTAAGCTTTACCACAATTAAAAAAAAAAATTTAAAACCAAGAAGAAATAATGAGATATAAACTAATGGGGGATTCTCCATGCACATTCCAATGTAATTTACAACCTAGGAACACGACTTCCAGAAAGGCTCTGCTGCCCTAATACCCAGATTTGGGAATGGACAAATGCTGCCTGCTTGAGGCCACTTCCCACAACATCACCTTTAAACCCATTGCTAAAGGTCACTAAATATTCACCAAACTTGCAGTTCGGGAAATGACACCTGCTCTCTAAAAAAATTCTGGGGTGGAAAATTGACCACAAAGTTAAACAGAGGGCAACCTTCCAAGAAGACAATTTCAAGAGATATATTGTATTCCCAATTGTTTCCTTTTTTTAACAGAAAAGAAAACGGCGGAGAAATATGATGAGTTTTACGAATTTTCAGAGACATGCAAACCCAAATTATAAAAATCTATCAGCTCACAGCAGCCAGAAGGGCCATTAGCATAAATGCTGCAAACAATAAATGCTGAAGCGATTGTGGAGAAATGTGTACCCTCGATTCTAAAGGGGACGTGGTAAGTGCCACTAATGAAAACAAACAGAAGGTGCTTTGAAAAGGGAAAAACGGTGCTACCAGTCAGTCAGTCACACCCAGTGCTGGGCCTATCACCTGAGAAAATGAGAATCAAAAAGTCACAGGCTGGCAATCCTGCACTCCAACAATATTTACCATAGCCAACACTTGGAAGCAATGAAAATGTCCATCAACTGAGGAATGCACAAAGTAGAAGTGGTCCACGTACACAGTGGAAAATTACTCCAATAAAAAATAAAAATTACATTTAAAAATCCAAAAAAAGTAAGGAGACATCAGCTTGCGTGGGTTTGTCCAGGCACACTCCACTCTAATTTAAAACCGAGAAACACCACAGTCCGCAAGGGCTTTCCCCTAGTTACAAGGGTGGGGAACATAGAAAGGCTGCCACCCTATGGCAGTTACCTGCAAAACCAGCTTTAAAGCCTGTGCTAATGGTCATTTCATAGGAAGAAATAATGCAGGACTATAAATGAAACCTGCTCTCAAAATGTCTTGAGGGAGGTAATGGCCAAAACATTTAAAAATGTGACACATACTTTAAGAGAGCACTTTGAAGAACTAAGGGTTAATCTCAGCTTGAAAAATAAATAGGACTTGCCTTCAAGCTCAATTTCAAAGGATTATGAGGCACGTGCGAATTCAACCACAAAGAGGTATCAGATCACAATTGTCAGAATAACCATCAGCAAGAAAACTACAAACAATAAATGCTGAAGGTGTTGTAGAGAAATGCATACCCTCAACTTCAAGGGGGACGTAACTTGGAAAGGGCCACGAAATAGAACAGAATGGAGGTGCATTAAAAAGGTCAACATTGAGCTACCATATGATCCAGCAGGCCCACTCCTCGACCTATAATCTAAGAAGAGAGAATTGGAAAGACACAGGCAGGCAAATCTGCATGGCACAGTATTACAATAGCCAATATATGGAAGGAACCAAAAAGTCCACCAACAGATGGGTGGACACAGAAGAACTCCTCCATGTACAGATGGAATATTCGCTAGTGAAAAAAATGAAACAATGCCATTTGCAGCACCATAGATGAGTCTAGACGTAATCACGCCACCTGTAGTCATTGAGAAAGCAAAAGACACATATCCTATCATATCACTTTTTGCAGTTACTTAAAAATTGATACCAATGAAGATATTTCCACAGAGAAAGGCAATCACAGATTCATTAAAAAAACTTATGGTTCACCAAATAGAAAGGGATGAGGATTGGTTACATTACCATATTGGGGTTAACAAAGATATACAAACCATGTGAAATATATAACCACCAAAGACGTACGGAAGACCAGGAGAGGGACTACTCAACATTGTGCCATAACCTACATGGGAAAAGGATGCGAGGAAGAATAGATACACGTATATGTGTGAAAGAACCACATCTTGCACACCTAGAACAAACAAACCATTGTAATCAAATTTGCTGGGATAAAAAATAAAAAGTAAATTACAAATATGAACAAGAAGTAATGAGACATAAACTAAAGGGCTTTTTCCTGGCATATTCCATTCTAATATACAACCTAGAACACCACTTCAATTAAGGCTCTGTTTCCCTAGTAAACAAATTTGGTAAAGGAGAAATGCTGCCAATTTGTGGCCGTTTCCTGCAAGAGCAGCTTTAAACTCACAGCTAATGGTCACTTAACATTCACAAGGACTCAGGGCTGTAAAGGACACTTGCCCTAAAAATTGGTGCTGAAGTAGGGAATGGACAAAACAATTCAAAACAGGCAAATGTTTCAAGAAGAGATTATGAAGAGTTAAGTTTTACTCACACTCTTTTAAAAAAAAAGGAAAATGGATAAAAGCTCAACCTCAGGGAGTGTTAGACCCATGCAATCTAATCCAGAAAAAGTTTCAACTGACACCAGTCGACTGACCATCAGCAAAAAGTCTACAAACAATAAATGCTGAAGGGGTTTCAGAGAACTGTGTACCCTCTACCTGCTGGTGAGACGTAAAGGGGTAACAGCCAATAATGAGAAAAGAAAGGAGCTGTGTTTAAAAGTAAAAATGGAGGCACCATTCAATTCAGCAGGCGCATCATTGGACGTCTCACCTGAGAAGACAAGAATCGAGAAGACACAGGCCGCAAAAGCTGCAGTGCAGCCTTATTCACAATAGCCAAGACAGTGAAGCAATCAAAATGTACAACAACAGGTGAATGGATAAAGAAGAAGTGGTCCATGTACACAATGGAATATTAGCCATGGAAGACAATGAAGCATTGCTCTCTGAGGCACCACAAATGAGTCTGGAAATAATCACGAAACATGAGGTAAGTCGGAAAGCAAAAGACCTATATTCTATGATATCACTTATAGGCGTTATCTAATAACTGACACAAATGAACATATTTCCAAAGAGAAAGACACTCACAGACTTAGAAAACAAACTATGCTCATCTAAAAGGAATGGTTGGGGGAATGGGTAAATTAAGATTAGTGTTACTATATGTATACAAACACATATTATATACATATCTCAAAAAGACCGACCATATAGCAAGGGAGGTCTGCGGAACCCTCTGTAACATTTTACATGGGAAGAGGATCTGTACTTGAATAGACATATATAACGTACAAATGAACCAGATTGTGTACATCTAGGACAAACAATATTCTAAGCTTTACCCCAACTAAAAAAAAAATGTAAAACCAAGAAGAAATAATGAGACATAAACTAATGGGGGTTTCTCCATGCATATTCCAATGTAATTTACAACCTAGGAACACGACTTCCAGAAAGGCTCTGCTGCCCTAATACCCAGATTTGGGAATGGACAAATGCTGCCTGCTTGAGGCCACCTCCCACAACATCACCTTTAAACCCATTGCTAAAGGTCACTAAATAGTCACCAAACTTGCAGTTCGGGAAATGACACCTGCTCTCTAAAAAAATTCTGGGGTGGAAAATTGACCAAAAAATTAAACAGAGGGCAACCTTCCAAGAAGACAATTTCAAGAGTTATATTGTATTCCCAATTGTTTCCTTTTTTGAACAGAAAAGAAAACGGCGGAGAAAAATGATGAGTTTTACGAATTTTCAGACACATGCAAACCCAAATTACAAAAACCTATCAGCTCACAGCAGCCAGAAGGGCCATTAGCATAAATGCTGCAAACAATAAATGCTGAAGCGATTGTGGAGAAATGCGTACCCTCGATTCTAAGGGGGACGTGGTAAGAGCCACTAATGAAAACACAAAGTAGGTGCTTGGAAAAGGGAAACACGGTGCTACCAGTCAATGAATCACACCCACTGCTGGGCCTATCACCTGAGAAAATGAGGATCAAAAAGTCACAGGCTGGCAATCATGCACTCCAACAATATTTACCATAGCCAACAATTGGAAGCAATGAAAATGTCCATCAACCGAGGAATGCACAAAGTCGAAGTGGTCCACGTACACAGTGGAAATTTACTCCAATAAAAAATAAAAATTAAATTTAAAAATCCAACAAAAGTAAAGAGACATCAGCTTGTGTGGGTTTGTCCAGGCACGCTCCACTCTAATTTATAACCCAGAAACACCGCAGGCCGCAAGGGCTTTCCCCTAGTTACAAGGGTGGGGAACATAGAAAGGCTGCCGCCCTCTGGCAGTTACCTGCAAAAGCAGCTTTAAAGCCTGTGCTAATGGTCATTTCATAGGAAGAAGTACTGCAGAACTGTAAATGAAACCTGCCTTCGAAATGTCTTGAGGGAGGTCATGGCCAAAACATTTCAAAATGTGACACATACTTTAAGAGAACACTTTGAAGAACTAAGGGGTAATCATAGCTTGAAAAATAAAAAGGACATGCCTTCAAGCTCAATTTCAACGGATTATGAGGCACGTGCTAATTCAACCACAAAGAGGTTTCAGATCACACTTGTCAGAATAACCATCAGCAAGAAAACTACAAACAATAAATGCTGAAGGTGTTGTAGAGAAATGCATACCCTCAACTTCAAGGGGGACGTAAGTTGGAATGGGCCACGAACTAGAGCAGAATGGAGGTGCCTTAAAAAGGTAAACATTGAGCTACCATATGATCCAGCAGGCCCACTCCTCGACCTATAATCTAAGAAGAGAGAATTGGAAAGACACAGGCAGGCAAATCTGCATGGCACAGTATTACAATAGCCAAGATATGGAAGTAACCAAAAAGTCCACCAACAGATGGGTGGACACAGAAGAACTCCTCCATGTACAGATGGAATATTCGCTAGTGAAAAAAATGAAACAATGCCATTTGCAGCACCATAGATGAGTCTAGACGTAATCACACCACCTGTAGTAAGTGAGAAAGCAAAAGACATATATCCTATCATATCACTTTTTGGAGTTACTTAAAAATTGATACCAATGAAGATATTTCCACAGGGAAAGGCAATCACAGATTCATTAAAAAACTTATGGTTCACCAAATAGAAAGGGATGAGGATTGGATACATTACCATATTAAGGTTAACAGAGATATACAAACCATGTGAAATATATAATCACCAAAGACATAAGGAAGACCAGGAGAAAACTACTCAATATTGTGCCATAACCCACATGGGAAAAGAATGCGAGGAAGAATAGATACACGTATATGTGTGAAAGAACCACATTTGCACACCGAACAAACAAACCATTTTAATCAAATTGGCTTGGATAAAAAATAAAAAGTAAATTATAAATATGAACAAGATGTAATGAGACATAAACATAAAGGGTTTTTTCCTGCCACATTGCATTCTAATTTACAACCTAGAACACCACCTCCATTAAGGCTCTGTTTCCCCAGTTACCAAATTTGGTAAAGGGGAAATGATGCCACCTTGTGGCCGTTTCCTGCAAGAGCAGCTTTAAAATCACAGCTAATGGTCACTTAACATTCACAAGGACTCAGGGCTGTAAAGGACACCTGCCCTAAAAAATTGTGCTGAACTAGGGAATGGACAAAAAAATTCAAAACAGGCAAATGTTTCAAGAAGAGCATATGAAGAGTTACGTCTTACTCACGCTCTTTTGAAAAAAAAAGGAAAATGGATAAAAGCTCAACCTCAGGGAGTGTTAGACCCATGCAATCTAATCTACAAAAAGTTTCAACTTACACCAGTCCACTGACCATCAGCAAAAAGTCTACAAACAATAAATGCTGAAGGGGTTTCAGAGAACTGTGTACCCTCTACCTGCTGGTGAGACGTAAAGGGGTAACAGCCAATAATGAGAAAAGAAAGGAGCTGTGTTTAAAAGTAAAAATGGAGGCACCATTCAATCCAGCAGGCGCGTCATTGGACGTCTCACCTGAGAAGACAAGAATCGAGAAGACACAGGCCGCAAAAGCTGCAGTGCAGCCTTATTCACAATAGCCAAGACAGTGAAGCAATCAAAATGTCCAACAAGAGGTGAATGGATAAAAAAGAAGTGGTCCATGTACACAATGGAATATTAGCCATGGAAAACAATGAACCATTGCTCTTTGAGGCACCACAAATGAGTCTGGAGACAATCACGAAACATGAGGTAAGTCGGAAAGCAAAAGACCTATATTCTATGATATCACTTATAGGCGTTATCTAATAACTGACACAAATGAACATATTTCCACAGAGAAAGACACTCACAGACTTAGAAAACAAACTATGCTCATCTAAAAGGAAAGGTGGGGGGAATGGATAAATTAAGATTAGTGTTACTATATGTATACAAACAAATATTATATACATATCTCAAAAAGACCGACTATATAGCAAGGGAGGTGTGTGGAACCCTCTGTAACATTTTACATGGGAAGACGATCTGTACTTGAATAGACATATATAATGTACAAATGAACCAGATTGTGTAAACCTAGGACAAACAATATTCTAAGATTTACCACAATTAAAAAAAAAATTTAAAACCAAGAAGAAATAATGAGACATAAACTTATGGGGGTTTCTCCATGCACATTCCAATGTAATTTACAACCTAGGAACACGACTTCCAGAAAGGCTCTGCTGCCCTAATACCCAGATTTGGGAATGGAGAAATGCTGCCTGCTTGAGGCCACTTCCCACAACATCACCTTTAAACCCATTGCTAAAGGTCACTAAATAGTCACCAAACTTGCAGTTCGGGAAATGACACCTGCTCTCTAAAAAAATTCTGGGGTGGAAAATTGACCAAAAAATTAAACAGAGGGCAACCTTCCAAGAAGACAATTTCAAGAGATATATTGTATTCCCAATTGTTTCCTTTTTTTAACAGAAAAGAAAACGGCGGAGAAATATGATGAGTTTTACGAATTTTCAGAGACATGCAAACCCAAATTATAAAAATCTATCAGCTCACAGCAGCCAGAAGGGCCATTAGCATAAATGCTGCAAACAATAAATGCTGAAGCGATTGTGGAGAAATGTGTACCCTCGATTCTAAAGGGGACGTGGTAAGTGCCACTAATGAAAACAAACAGAAGGTGCTTTGAAAAGGGAAAAACGGTGCTACCAGTCAGTCAGTCACACCCAGTGCTGGGCCTATCACCTGAGAAAATGAGAATCAAAAAGTCACAGGCTGGCAATCCTGCACTCCAACAATATTTACCATAGCCAACACTTGGAAGCAATGAAAATGTCCATCAACTGAGGAATGCACAAAGTAGAAGTGGTCCACGTACACAGTGGAAAATTACTCCAATAAAAAATAAAAATTACATTTAAAAATCCAAAAAAAGTAAGGAGACATCAGCTTGCGTGGGTTTGTCCAGGCACACTCCACTCTAATTTAAAACCGAGAAACACCACAGTCCGCAAGGGCTTTCCCCTAGTTACAAGGGTGGGGAACATAGAAAGGCTGCCACCCTATGGCAGTTACCTGCAAAACCAGCTTTAAAGCCTGTGCTAATGGTCATTTCATAGGAAGAAATAATGCAGGACTATAAATGAAACCTGCTCTCAAAATGTCTTGAGGGAGGTAATGGCCAAAACATTTAAAAATGTGACACATACTTTAAGAGAGCACTTTGAAGAACTAAGGGTTAATCTCAGCTTGAAAAATAAATAGGACTTGCCTTCAAGCTCAATTTCAAAGGATTATGAGGCACGTGCGAATTCAACCACAAAGAGGTATCAGATCACAATTGTCAGAATAACCATCAGCAAGAAAACTACAAACAATAAATGCTGAAGGTGTTGTAGAGAAATGCATACCCTCAACTTCAAGGGGGACGTAACTTGGAAAGGGCCACGAAATAGAACAGAATGGAGGTGCATTAAAAAGGTCAACATTGAGCTACCATATGATCCAGCAGGCCCACTCCTCGACCTATAATCTAAGAAGAGAGAATTGGAAAGACACAGGCAGGCAAATCTGCATGGCACAGTATTACAATAGCCAATATATGGAAGGAACCAAAAAGTCCACCAACAGATGGGTGGACACAGAAGAACTCCTCCATGTACAGATGGAATATTCGCTAGTGAAAAAAATGAAACAATGCCATTTGCAGCACCATAGATGAGTCTAGACGTAATCACGCCACCTGTAGTCATTGAGAAAGCAAAAGACACATATCCTATCATATCACTTTTTGCAGTTACTTAAAAATTGATACCAATGAAGATATTTCCACAGAGAAAGGCAATCACAGATTCATTAAAAAAACTTATGGTTCACCAAATAGAAAGGGATGAGGATTGGTTACATTACCATATTGGGGTTAACAAAGATATACAAACCATGTGAAATATATAACCACCAAAGACGTACGGAAGACCAGGAGAGGGACTACTCAACATTGTGCCATAACCTACATGGGAAAAGGATGCGAGGAAGAATAGATACACGTATATGTGTGAAAGAACCACATCTTGCACACCTAGAACAAACAAACCATTGTAATCAAATTTGCTGGGATAAAAAATAAAAAGTAAATTACAAATATGAACAAGAAGTAATGAGACATAAACTAAAGGGCTTTTTCCTGGCATATTCCATTCTAATATACAACCTAGAACACCACTTCAATTAAGGCTCTGTTTCCCTAGTAAACAAATTTGGTAAAGGAGAAATGCTGCCAATTTGTGGCCGTTTCCTGCAAGAGCAGCTTTAAACTCACAGCTAATGGTCACTTAACATTCACAAGGACTCAGGGCTGTAAAGGACACTTGCCCTAAAAATTGGTGCTGAAGTAGGGAATGGACAAAACAATTCAAAACAGGCAAATGTTTCAAGAAGAGATTATGAAGAGTTAAGTTTTACTCACACTCTTTTAAAAAAAAAGGAAAATGGATAAAAGCTCAACCTCAGGGAGTGTTAGACCCATGCAATCTAATCCAGAAAAAGTTTCAACTGACACCAGTCGACTGACCATCAGCAAAAAGTCTACAAACAATAAATGCTGAAGGGGTTTCAGAGAACTGTGTACCCTCTACCTGCTGGTGAGACGTAAAGGGGTAACAGCCAATAATGAGAAAAGAAAGGAGCTGTGTTTAAAAGTAAAAATGGAGGCACCATTCAATCCAGCAGGCGCATCATTGGACGTCTCACCTGAGAAGACAAGAATCGAGAAGACACAGGCCGCAAAAGCTGCAGTGCAGCCTTATTCACAATAGCCAAGACAGTGAAGCAATCAAAATGTACAACAACAGGTGAATGGATAAAGAAGAAGTGGTCCATGTACACAATGGAATATTAGCCATGGAAGACAATGAAGCATTGCTCTCTGAGGCACCACAAATGAGTCTGGAAATAATCACGAAACATGAGGTAAGTCGGAAAGCAAAAGACCTATATTCTATGATATCACTTATAGGCGTTATCTAATAACTGACACAAATGAACATATTTCCAAAGAGAAAGACACTCACAGACTTAGAAAACAAACTATGCTCATCTAAAAGGAATGGTTGGGGGAATGGGTAAATTAAGATTAGTGTTACTATATGTATACAAACACATATTATATACATATCTCAAAAAGACCGACCATATAGCAAGGGAGGTCTGCGGAACCCTCTGTAACATTTTACATGGGAAGAGGATCTGTACTTGAATAGACATATATAACGTACAAATGAACCAGATTGTGTACATCTAGGACAAACAATATTCTAAGCTTTACCCCAACTAAAAAAAAAATGTAAAACCAAGAAGAAATAATGAGACATAAACTAATGGGGGTTTCTCCATGCATATTCCAATGTAATTTACAACCTAGGAACACGACTTCCAGAAAGGCTCTGCTGCCCTAATACCCAGATTTGGGAATGGACAAATGCTGCCTGCTTGAGGCCACCTCCCACAACATCACCTTTAAACCCATTGCTAAAGGTCACTAAATAGTCACCAAACTTGCAGTTCGGGAAATGACACCTGCTCTCTAAAAAAATTCTGGGGTGGAAAATTGACCAAAAAATTAAACAGAGGGCAACCTTCCAAGAAGACAATTTCAAGAGTTATATTGTATTCCCAATTGTTTCCTTTTTTGAACAGAAAAGAAAACGGCGGAGAAAAATGATGAGTTTTACGAATTTTCAGACACATGCAAACCCAAATTACAAAAACCTATCAGCTCACAGCAGCCAGAAGGGCCATTAGCATAAATGCTGCAAACAATAAATGCTGAAGCGATTGTGGAGAAATGCGTACCCTCGATTCTAAGGGGGACGTGGTAAGAGCCACTAATGAAAACACAAAGTAGGTGCTTGGAAAAGGGAAACACGGTGCTACCAGTCAATGAATCACACCCACTGCTGGGCCTATCACCTGAGAAAATGAGGATCAAAAAGTCACAGGCTGGCAATCATGCACTCCAACAATATTTACCATAGCCAACAATTGGAAGCAATGAAAATGTCCATCAACCGAGGAATGCACAAAGTCGAAGTGGTCCACGTACACAGTGGAAATTTACTCCAATAAAAAATAAAAATTAAATTTAAAAATCCAACAAAAGTAAAGAGACATCAGCTTGTGTGGGTTTGTCCAGGCACGCTCCACTCTAATTTATAACCGAGAAACACCGCAGGCCGCAAGGGCTTTCCCCTAGTTACAAGGGTGGGGAACATAGAAAGGCTGCCGCCCTCTGGCAGTTACCTGCAAAAGCAGCTTTAAAGCCTGTGCTAATGGTCATTTCATAGGAAGAAGTACTGCAGAACTGTAAATGAAACCTGCCTTCGAAATGTCTTGAGGGAGGTCATGGCCAAAACATTTCAAAATGTGACACATACTTTAAGAGAACACTTTGAAGAACTAAGGGGTAATCATAGCTTGAAAAATAAAAAGGACATGCCTTCAAGCTCAATTTCAACGGATTATGAGGCACGTGCTAATTCAACCACAAAGAGGTTTCAGATCACACTTGTCAGAATAACCATCAGCAAGAAAACTACAAACAATAAATGCTGAAGGTGTTGTAGAGAAATGCATACCCTCAACTTCAAGGGGGACGTAAGTTGGAATGGGCCACGAACTAGAGCAGAATGGAGGTGCCTTAAAAAGGTAAACATTGAGCTACCATATGATCCAGCAGGCCCACTCCTCGACCTATAATCTAAGAAGAGAGAATTGGAAAGACACAGGCAGGCAAATCTGCATGGCACAGTATTACAATAGCCAAGATATGGAAGTAACCAAAAAGTCCACCAACAGATGGGTGGACACAGAAGAACTCCTCCATGTACAGATGGAATATTCGCTAGTGAAAAAAATGAAACAATGCCATTTGCAGCACCATAGATGAGTCTAGACGTAATCACACCACCTGTAGTAAGTGAGAAAGCAAAAGACATATATCCTATCATATCACTTTTTGGAGTTACTTAAAAATTGATACCAATGAAGATATTTCCACAGGGAAAGGCAATCACAGATTCATTAAAAAACTTATGGTTCACCAAATAGAAAGGGATGAGGATTGGATACATTACCATATTAAGGTTAACAGAGATATACAAACCATGTGAAATATATAATCACCAAAGACATAAGGAAGACCAGGAGAAAACTACTCAATATTGTGCCATAACCCACATGGGAAAAGAATGCGAGGAAGAATAGATACACGTATATGTGTGAAAGAACCACATTTGCACACCGAACAAACAAACCATTTTAATCAAATTGGCTTGGATAAAAAATAAAAAGTAAATTATAAATATGAACAAGATGTAATGAGACATAAACATAAAGGGTTTTTTCCTGCCACATTGCATTCTAATTTACAACCTAGAACACCACCTCCATTAAGGCTCTGTTTCCCCAGTTACCAAATTTGGTAAAGGGGAAATGATGCCACCTTGTGGCCGTTTCCTGCAAGAGCAGCTTTAAAATCACAGCTAATGGTCACTTAACATTCACAAGGACTCAGGGCTGTAAAGGACACCTGCCCTAAAAAATTGTGCTGAACTAGGGAATGGACAAAAAAATTCAAAACAGGCAAATGTTTCAAGAAGAGCATATGAAGAGTTACGTCTTACTCACGCTCTTTTGAAAAAAAAAGGAAAATGGATAAAAGCTCAACCTCAGGGAGTGTTAGACCCATGCAATCTAATCTACAAAAAGTTTCAACTTACACCAGTCCACTGACCATCAGCAAAAAGTCTACAAACAATAAATGCTGAAGGGGTTTCAGAGAACTGTGTACCCTCTACCTGCTGGTGAGACGTAAAGGGGTAACAGCCAATAATGAGAAAAGAAAGGAGCTGTGTTTAAAAGTAAAAATGGAGGCACCATTCAATCCAGCAGGCGCGTCATTGGACGTCTCACCTGAGAAGACAAGAATCGAGAAGACACAGGCCGCAAAAGCTGCAGTGCAGCCTTATTCACAATAGCCAAGACAGTGAAGCAATCAAAATGTCCAACAAGAGGTGAATGGATAAAAAAGAAGTGGTCCATGTACACAATGGAATATTAGCCATGGAAAACAATGAACCATTGCTCTTTGAGGCACCACAAATGAGTCTGGAGACAATCACGAAACATGAGGTAAGTCGGAAAGCAAAAGACCTATATTCTATGATATCACTTATAGGCGTTATCTAATAACTGACACAAATGAACATATTTCCACAGAGAAAGACACTCACAGACTTAGAAAACAAACTATGCTCATCTAAAAGGAAAGGTGGGGGGAATGGATAAATTAAGATTAGTGTTACTATATGTATACAAACAAATATTATATACATATCTCAAAAAGACCGACTATATAGCAAGGGAGGTGTGTGGAACCCTCTGTAACATTTTACATGGGAAGACGATCTGTACTTGAATAGACATATATAATGTACAAATGAACCAGATTGTGTAAACCTAGGACAAACAATATTCTAAGATTTACCACAATTAAAAAAAAAATTTAAAACCAAGAAGAAATAATGAGACATAAACTTATGGGGGTTTCTCCATGCACATTCCAATGTAATTTACAACCTAGGAACACGACTTCCAGAAAGGCTCTGCTGCCCTAATACCCAGATTTGGGAATGGAGAAATGCTGCCTGCTTGAGGCCACTTCCCACAACATCACCTTTAAACCCATTGCTAAAGGTCACTAAATAGTCACCAAACTTGCAGTTCGGGAAATGACACCTGCTCTCTAAAAAAATTCTGGGGTGGAAAATTGACCAAAAAATTAAACAGAGGGCAACCTTCCAAGAAGACAATTTCAAGAGATATATTGTATTCCCAATTGTTTCCTTTTTTTAACAGAAAAGAAAACGGCGGAGAAATATGATGAGTTTTACGAATTTTCAGAGACATGCAAACCCAAATTATAAAAATCTATCAGCTCACAGCAGCCAGAAGGGCCATTAGCATAAATGCTGCAAACAATAAATGCTGAAGCGATTGTGGAGAAATGTGTACCCTCGATTCTAAAGGGGACGTGGTAAGTGCCACTAATGAAAACAAACAGAAGGTGCTTTGAAAAGGGAAAAACGGTGCTACCAGTCAGTCAGTCACACCCAGTGCTGGGCCTATCACCTGAGAAAATGAGAATCAAAAAGTCACAGGCTGGCAATCCTGCACTCCAACAATATTTACCATAGCCAACACTTGGAAGCAATGAAAATGTCCATCAACTGAGGAATGCACAAAGTAGAAGTGGTCCACGTACACAGTGGAAAATTACTCCAATAAAAAATAAAAATTACATTTAAAAATCCAAAAAAAGTAAGGAGACATCAGCTTGCGTGGGTTTGTCCAGGCACACTCCACTCTAATTTAAAACCGAGAAACACCACAGTCCGCAAGGGCTTTCCCCTAGTTACAAGGGTGGGGAACATAGAAAGGCTGCCACCCTATGGCAGTTACCTGCAAAACCAGCTTTAAAGCCTGTGCTAATGGTCATTTCATAGGAAGAAATAATGCAGGACTATAAATGAAACCTGCTCTCAAAATGTCTTGAGGGAGGTAATGGCCAAAACATTTAAAAATGTGACACATACTTTAAGAGAGCACTTTGAAGAACTAAGGGTTAATCTCAGCTTGAAAAATAAATAGGACTTGCCTTCAAGCTCAATTTCAAAGGATTATGAGGCACGTGCGAATTCAACCACAAAGAGGTATCAGATCACAATTGTCAGAATAACCATCAGCAAGAAAACTACAAACAATAAATGCTGAAGGTGTTGTAGAGAAATGCATACCCTCAACTTCAAGGGGGACGTAACTTGGAAAGGGCCACGAAATAGAACAGAATGGAGGTGCATTAAAAAGGTCAACATTGAGCTACCATATGATCCAGCAGGCCCACTCCTCGACCTATAATCTAAGAAGAGAGAATTGGAAAGACACAGGCAGGCAAATCTGCATGGCACAGTATTACAATAGCCAATATATGGAAGGAACCAAAAAGTCCACCAACAGATGGGTGGACACAGAAGAACTCCTCCATGTACAGATGGAATATTCGCTAGTGAAAAAAATGAAACAATGCCATTTGCAGCACCATAGATGAGTCTAGACGTAATCACGCCACCTGTAGTCATTGAGAAAGCAAAAGACACATATCCTATCATATCACTTTTTGCAGTTACTTAAAAATTGATACCAATGAAGATATTTCCACAGAGAAAGGCAATCACAGATTCATTAAAAAAACTTATGGTTCACCAAATAGAAAGGGATGAGGATTGGTTACATTACCATATTGGGGTTAACAAAGATATACAAACCATGTGAAATATATAACCACCAAAGACGTACGGAAGACCAGGAGAGGGACTACTCAACATTGTGCCATAACCTACATGGGAAAAGGATGCGAGGAAGAATAGATACACGTATATGTGTGAAAGAACCACATCTTGCACACCTAGAACAAACAAACCATTGTAATCAAATTTGCTGGGATAAAAAATAAAAAGTAAATTACAAATATGAACAAGAAGTAATGAGACATAAACTAAAGGGCTTTTTCCTGGCATATTCCATTCTAATATACAACCTAGAACACCACTTCAATTAAGGCTCTGTTTCCCTAGTAAACAAATTTGGTAAAGGAGAAATGCTGCCAATTTGTGGCCGTTTCCTGCAAGAGCAGCTTTAAACTCACAGCTAATGGTCACTTAACATTCACAAGGACTCAGGGCTGTAAAGGACACTTGCCCTAAAAATTGGTGCTGAAGTAGGGAATGGACAAAACAATTCAAAACAGGCAAATGTTTCAAGAAGAGATTATGAAGAGTTAAGTTTTACTCACACTCTTTTAAAAAAAAAGGAAAATGGATAAAAGCTCAACCTCAGGGAGTGTTAGACCCATGCAATCTAATCCAGAAAAAGTTTCAACTGACACCAGTCGACTGACCATCAGCAAAAAGTCTACAAACAATAAATGCTGAAGGGGTTTCAGAGAACTGTGTACCCTCTACCTGCTGGTGAGACGTAAAGGGGTAACAGCCAATAATGAGAAAAGAAAGGAGCTGTGTTTAAAAGTAAAAATGGAGGCACCATTCAATCCAGCAGGCGCATCATTGGACGTCTCACCTGAGAAGACAAGAATCGAGAAGACACAGGCCGCAAAAGCTGCAGTGCAGCCTTATTCACAATAGCCAAGACAGTGAAGCAATCAAAATGTACAACAACAGGTGAATGGATAAAGAAGAAGTGGTCCATGTACACAATGGAATATTAGCCATGGAAGACAATGAAGCATTGCTCTCTGAGGCACCACAAATGAGTCTGGAAATAATCACGAAACATGAGGTAAGTCGGAAAGCAAAAGACCTATATTCTATGATATCACTTATAGGCGTTATCTAATAACTGACACAAATGAACATATTTCCAAAGAGAAAGACACTCACAGACTTAGAAAACAAACTATGCTCATCTAAAAGGAATGGTTGGGGGAATGGGTAAATTAAGATTAGTGTTACTATATGTATACAAACACATATTATATACATATCTCAAAAAGACCGACCATATAGCAAGGGAGGTCTGCGGAACCCTCTGTAACATTTTACATGGGAAGAGGATCTGTACTTGAATAGACATATATAACGTACAAATGAACCAGATTGTGTACATCTAGGACAAACAATATTCTAAGCTTTACCCCAACTAAAAAAAAAATGTAAAACCAAGAAGAAATAATGAGACATAAACTAATGGGGGTTTCTCCATGCATATTCCAATGTAATTTACAACCTAGGAACACGACTTCCAGAAAGGCTCTGCTGCCCTAATACCCAGATTTGGGAATGGACAAATGCTGCCTGCTTGAGGCCACCTCCCACAACATCACCTTTAAACCCATTGCTAAAGGTCACTAAATAGTCACCAAACTTGCAGTTCGGGAAATGACACCTGCTCTCTAAAAAAATTCTGGGGTGGAAAATTGACCAAAAAATTAAACAGAGGGCAACCTTCCAAGAAGACAATTTCAAGAGTTATATTGTATTCCCAATTGTTTCCTTTTTTGAACAGAAAAGAAAACGGCGGAGAAAAATGATGAGTTTTACGAATTTTCAGACACATGCAAACCCAAATTACAAAAACCTATCAGCTCACAGCAGCCAGAAGGGCCATTAGCATAAATGCTGCAAACAATAAATGCTGAAGCGATTGTGGAGAAATGCGTACCCTCGATTCTAAGGGGGACGTGGTAAGAGCCACTAATGAAAACACAAAGTAGGTGCTTGGAAAAGGGAAACACGGTGCTACCAGTCAATGAATCACACCCACTGCTGGGCCTATCACCTGAGAAAATGAGGATCAAAAAGTCACAGGCTGGCAATCATGCACTCCAACAATATTTACCATAGCCAACAATTGGAAGCAATGAAAATGTCCATCAACCGAGGAATGCACAAAGTCGAAGTGGTCCACGTACACAGTGGAAATTTACTCCAATAAAAAATAAAAATTAAATTTAAAAATCCAACAAAAGTAAAGAGACATCAGCTTGTGTGGGTTTGTCCAGGCACGCTCCACTCTAATTTATAACCCAGAAACACCGCAGGCCGCAAGGGCTTTCCCCTAGTTACAAGGGTGGGGAACATAGAAAGGCTGCCGCCCTCTGGCAGTTACCTGCAAAAGCAGCTTTAAAGCCTGTGCTAATGGTCATTTCATAGGAAGAAGTACTGCAGAACTGTAAATGAAACCTGCCTTCGAAATGTCTTGAGGGAGTTCATGGCCAAAACATTTCAAAATGTGACACATACTTTAAGAGAACACTTTGAAGAACTAAGGGGTAATCATAGCTTGAAAAATAAAAAGGACATGCCTTCAAGCTCAATTTCAACGGATTATGAGGCACGTGCTAATTCAACCACAAAGAGGTTTCAGATCACACTTGTCAGAATAACCATCAGCAAGAAAACTACAAACAATAAATGCTGAAGGTGTTGTAGAGAAATGCATACCCTCAACTTCAAGGGGGACGTAAGTTGGAATGGGCCACGAACTAGAGCAGAATGGAGGTGCCTTAAAAAGGTAAACATTGAGCTACCATATGATCCAGCAGGCCCACTCCTCGACCTATAATCTAAGAAGAGAGAATTGGAAAGACACAGGCAGGCAAATCTGCATGGCACAGTATTACAATAGCCAAGATATGGAAGTAACCAAAAAGTCCACCAACAGATGGGTGGACACAGAAGAACTCCTCCATGTACAGATGGAATATTCGCTAGTGAAAAAAATGAAACAATGCCATTTGCAGCACCATAGATGAGTCTAGACGTAATCACACCACCTGTAGTAAGTGAGAAAGCAAAAGACATATATCCTATCATATCACTTTTTGGAGTTACTTAAAAATTGATACCAATGAAGATATTTCCACAGGGAAAGGCAATCACAGATTCATTAAAAAACTTATGGTTCACCAAATAGAAAGGGATGAGGATTGGATACATTACCATATTAAGGTTAACAGAGATATACAAACCATGTGAAATATATAATCACCAAAGACATAAGGAAGACCAGGAGAAAACTACTCAATATTGTGCCATAACCCACATGGGAAAAGAATGCGAGGAAGAATAGATACACGTATATGTGTGAAAGAACCACATTTGCACACCGAACAAACAAACCATTTTAATCAAATTGGCTTGGATAAAAAATAAAAAGTAAATTATAAATATGAACAAGATGTAATGAGACATAAACATAAAGGGTTTTTTCCTGCCACATTGCATTCTAATTTACAACCTAGAACACCACCTCCATTAAGGCTCTGTTTCCCCAGTTACCAAATTTGGTAAAGGGGAAATGATGCCACCTTGTGGCCGTTTCCTGCAAGAGCAGCTTTAAAATCACAGCTAATGGTCACTTAACATTCACAAGGACTCAGGGCTGTAAAGGACACCTGCCCTAAAAAATTGTGCTGAACTAGGGAATGGACAAAAAAATTCAAAACAGGCAAATGTTTCAAGAAGAGCATATGAAGAGTTACGTTTTACTCACGCTCTTTTGAAAAAAAAAAGGAAAATGGATAAAAGCTCAACCTCAGGGAGTGTTAGACCCATGCAATCTAATCTACAAAAAGTTTCAACTTACACCAGTCCACTGACCATCAGCAAAAAGTCTACAAACAATAAATGCTGAAGGGGTTTCAGAGAACTGTGTACCCTCTACCTGCTGGTGAGATGTAAAGGGGTAACAGCCAATAATGAGAAAAGAAAGGAGCTGTGTTTAAAAGTAAAAATGGAGGCACCATTCAATCCAGCAGGCGCGTCATTGGACGTCTCACCTGAGAAGACAAGAATCGAGAAGACACAGGCCGCAAAAGCTGCAGTGCAGCCTTATTCACAATAGCCAAGACAGTGAAGCAATCAAAATGTCCAACAACAGGTGAATGGATAAAAAAGAAGTGGTCCATGTACACAATGGAATATTAGCCATGGAAAACAATGAACCATTGCTCTTTGAGGCACCACAAATGAGTCTGGAGACAATCACGAAACATGAGGTAAGTCGGAAAGCAAAAGACCTATATTCTATGATATCACTTATAGGCGTTATCTAATAACTGACACAAATGAACATATTTCCACAGAGAAAGACACTCACAGACTTAGAAAACAAACTATGCTCATCTAAAAGGAAAGGTGGGGGGAATGGATAAATTAAGATTAGTGTTACTATATGTATACAAACAAATATTATATACATATCTCAAAAAGACCGACTATATAGCAAGGGAGGTGTGTGGAACCCTCTGTAACATTTTACATGGGAAGAGGATCTGTACTTGAATAGACATATATAATGTACAAATGAACCAGATTGTGTAAACCTAGGACAAACAATATTCTAAGATTTACCACAATTAAAAAAAAAATTTAAAACCAAGAAGAAATAATGAGACATAAACTTATGGGGGTTTCTCCATGCACATTCCAATGTAATTTACAACCTAGGAACACGACTTCCAGAAAGGCTCTGCTGCCCTAATACCCAGATTTGGGAATGGAGAAATGCTGCCTGCTTGAGGCCACTTCCCACAACATCACCTTTAAACCCATTGCTAAAGGTCACTAAATAGTCACCAAACTTGCAGTTCGGGAAATGACACCTGCTCTCTAAAAAAATTCTGGGGTGGAAAATTGACCAAAAAATTAAACAGAGGGCAACCTTCCAAGAAGACAATTTCAAGAGATATATTGTATTCCCAATTGTTTCCTTTTTTTAACAGAAAAGAAAACGGCGGAGAAATATGATGAGTTTTACGAATTTTCAGAGACATGCAAACCCAAATTATAAAAATCTATCAGCTCACAGCAGCCAGAAGGGCCATTAGCATAAATGCTGCAAACAATAAATGCTGAAGCGATTGTGGAGAAATGTGTACCCTCGATTCTAAAGGGGACGTGGTAAGTGCCACTAATGAAAACAAACAGAAGGTGCTTTGAAAAGGGAAAAACGGTGCTACCAGTCAGTCAGTCACACCCAGTGCTGGGCCTATCACCTGAGAAAATGAGAATCAAAAAGTCACAGGCTGGCAATCCTGCACTCCAACAATATTTACCATAGCCAACACTTGGAAGCAATGAAAATGTCCATCAACTGAGGAATGCACAAAGTAGAAGTGGTCCACGTACACAGTGGAAAATTACTCCAATAAAAAATAAAAATTACATTTAAAAATCCAAAAAAAGTAAGGAGACATCAGCTTGCGTGGGTTTGTCCAGGCACACTCCACTCTAATTTAAAACCGAGAAACACCACAGTCCGCAAGGGCTTTCCCCTAGTTACAAGGGTGGGGAACATAGAAAGGCTGCCACCCTATGGCAGTTACCTGCAAAACCAGCTTTAAAGCCTGTGCTAATGGTCATTTCATAGGAAGAAATAATGCAGGACTATAAATGAAACCTGCTCTCAAAATGTCTTGAGGGAGGTAATGGCCAAAACATTTAAAAATGTGACACATACTTTAAGAGAGCACTTTGAAGAACTAAGGGTTAATCTCAGCTTGAAAAATAAATAGGACTTGCCTTCAAGCTCAATTTCAAAGGATTATGAGGCACGTGCGAATTCAACCACAAAGAGGTATCAGATCACAATTGTCAGAATAACCATCAGCAAGAAAACTACAAACAATAAATGCTGAAGGTGTTGTAGAGAAATGCATACCCTCAACTTCAAGGGGGATGTAACTTGGAAAGGGCCACGAAATAGAACAGAATGGAGGTGCATTAAAAAGGTCAACATTAAGCTACCATATGATGCAGCAGGCCCACTCCTCGACCTATAATCTAAGAAGAGAGAATTGGAAAGACACAGGCAGGCAAATCTGCATGGCACAGTATTACAATAGCCAAGATATGGAAGGAACCAAAAAGTCCACCAACAGATGGGTGGACACAGAAGAACTCCTCCATGTACAGATGGAATATTCGCTAGTGAAAAAAATGAAACAATGCCATTTGCAGCACCATAGATGAGTCTAGACGTAATCACGCCACCTGTAGTCAGTGAGAAAGCAAAAGACACATATCCTATCATATCACTTTTTGGAGTTACTTAAAAATTGATACCAATGAAGATATTTCCCCAGAGAAAGGCAATCACAGATTCATTAAAAAAACTTATGGTTCACTAAATAGAAAGGGATGAGGATTGGTTACATTACCATATTGGGGTTAACAAAGATATACAAACCATGTGAAATATATAACCACCAAAGACGTACGAAAGACCAGGAGAGGGACTACTCAACATTGTGCCATAACCTACATGGGAAAAGGATGCGAGGAAGAATAGATACACGTATATGTGTGAAAGAACCACATCTTGCACACCTAGAACAAACAAACCATTGTAATCAAATTTGCTGGGATAAAAAATAAAAAGTAAATTACAAATATGAACAAGAAGTAATGAGACATAAACTAAAGGGCTTTTTCCTGGCATATTCCATTCTAATATACAACCTAGAACACCACTTCCATTAAGGCTCTGTTTCCCTAGTAAACAAATTTGGTAAAGGAGAAATGCTGCCACCTTGTGGCCGTTTCCTGCAAGAGCAGCTTTAAACTCACAGCTAATGGTCACTTAACATTCACAAGGACTCAGGGCTGTAAAGGACACTTGCCCTAAAAATTGGTGCTGAAGTAGGGAATGGACAAACAAATTCAAAACAGGCAAATGTTTCAAGAAGAGATTATGAAGAGTTAAGTTTTACTCACACTCTTTTTCAAAAAAAGGAAAATGGATAAAAGCTCAACCTCAGGGAGTGTTAGACGCATGCAATCTAATCTACAAAAAGTTTCCACTTACACCAGTCGACTGACCATCAGCAAAAAGTCTACAAACAATAAAGGCTGAAGGGGTTTCAGAGAACTGTGTACCCTCTACCTGCTGGTGAGACGTAAAGGGGTAACAGCCAATAATGAGAAAAGAAAGGAGCTGTGTTTAAAAGTAAAAATGGAGGCACCATTCAATCCAGCAGGCGCAACATTGGACGTCTCACCTGAGAAGACAAGAATCGAGAAGACACAGGCCGCAAAAGCTGCAGTGCAGCCTTATTCACAATAGCCAAGACAGTGAAGCAATCAAAATGTCCAACAACAGGTGAATGGATAAAGAAGTGGTCCATGTACACAATGGAATATTAGCCATGGAAGACAATGAAGCATTGCTCTCTGAGGCACCACAAATGAGTCTGGAAATAATCACGAAACATGAGGTAAGTCGGAAAGCAAAAGACCTATATTCTATGATATCACTTATAGGCGTTATCTAATAACTGACACAAATGAACATATTTCCACAGAGAAAGACACTCACAGACTTAGAAAACAAACTATGCTCATCTAAAAGGAAAGGTGGGGGGAATGGATAAATTAAGATTAGTGTTACTATATGTATACAAACACATATTTTATACATATCTCAAAAAGACCGACTATATAGCAAGGGAGGTGTGTGGAACCCTCTGTAACATTTTACATGGGAAGACGATCTGTACTTGAATACACATATATAACGTACAAATGAACCAGATTGTGTACATCTAGGACAAACAATATTCTAAGCTTTACCCCAACTAAAAAAAAAATTTAAAACCAAGAAGAAATAATGAGACATAAACTAATGGGGGTTTCTCCATGCATATTCCAATGTAATTTACAACCTAGGAACACGACTTCCAGAAAGGCTCTGCTGCCCTAATACCCAGATTTGGGAATGGACAAATGCTGCCTGCTTGAGGCCACCTCCCACAACCTCACCTTTAAACCCATTGCTAAAGGTCACTAAATACTCACCAAACTTGCAGTTCGGGAAATGACACCTGCTCTCTAAAAAAATTCTGGGGTGGAAAATTGACCAAAAAATTAAACAGAGGGCAACCTTCCAAGAAGACAATTTCAAGAGTTATATTGTATTCCCAATTGTTTCCTTTTTTGAACAGAAAAGAAAACGGCGGAGAAAAATGATGAGTTTTACGAATTTTCAGAGACATGCAAACCCAAATTACAAAAACCTATCAGCTCACAGCAGCCAGAAGGGCCATTAGCATAAATGCTGCAAACAATAAATGCTGAAGCGATTGTGGAGAAATGCGTACCCTCGATTCTAAGGGGGACGTGGTAAGAGCCACTAATGAAAACACAAAGTAGGTGCTTGGAAAAGGGAAACACGGTGCTACCAGTCAATGAATCACACCCACTGCTGGGCCTATCACCTGAGAAAATGAGGATCAAAAAGTCACAGGCTGGCAATCATGCACTCCAACAATATTTACCATAGCCAACAATTGGAAGCAATGAAAATGTCCATCAACCGAGGAATGCACAAAGTCGAAGTGGTCCACGTACACAGTGGAAATTTACTCCAATAAAAAATAAAAATTAAATTTAAAAATCCAACAAAAGTAAAGAGACATCAGCTTGTGTGGGTTTGTCCAGGCACGCTCCACTCTAATTTATAACCGAGAAACACCGCAGGCCGCAAGGGCTTTCCCCTAGTTACAAGGGTGGGGAACATAGAAAGGCTGCCGCCCTCTGGCAGTTACCTGCAAAAGCAGCTTTAAAGCCTGTGCTAATGGTCATTTCATAGGAAGAAGTACTGCAGAACTGTAAATGAAACCTGCCTTCGAAATGTCTTGAGGGAGGTCATGGCCAAAACATTTCAAAATGTGACACATACTTTAAGAGAACACTTTGAAGAACTAAGGGGTAATCATAGCTTGAAAAATAAAAAGGACATGCCTTCAAGCTCAATTTCAACGGATTATGAGGCACGTGCTAATTCAACCACAAAGAGGTTTCAGATCACACTTGTCAGAATAACCATCAGCAAGAAAACTACAAACAATAAATGCTGAAGGTGTTGTAGAGAAATGCATACCCTCAACTTCAAGGGGGACGTAAGTTGGAATGGGCCACGAACTAGAGCAGAATGGAGGTGCCTTAAAAAGGTAAACATTGAGCTACCATATGATCCAGCAGGCCCACTCCTCGACCTATAATCTAAGAAGAGAGAATTGGAAAGACACAGGCAGGCAAATCTGCATGGCACAGTATTACAATAGCCAAGATATGGAAGTAACCAAAAAGTCCACCAACAGATGGGTGGACACAGAAGAACTCCTCCATGTACAGATGGAATATTCGCTAGTGAAAAAAATGAAACAATGCCATTTGCAGCACCATAGATGAGTCTAGACGTAATCACACCACCTGTAGTAAGTGAGAAAGCAAAAGACATATATCCTATCATATCACTTTTTGGAGTTACTTAAAAATTGATACCAATGAAGATATTTCCACAGGGAAAGGCAATCACAGATTCATTAAAAAACTTATGGTTCACCAAATAGAAAGGGATGAGGATTGGATACATTACCATATTAAGGTTAACAGAGATATACAAACCATGTGAAATATATAATCACCAAAGACATAAGGAAGACCAGGAGAAAACTACTCAATATTGTGCCATAACCCACATGGGAAAAGAATGCGAGGAAGAATAGATACACGTATATGTGTGAAAGAACCACATTTGCACACCGAACAAACAAACCATTTTAATCAAATTGGCTTGGATAAAAAATAAAAAGTAAATTATAAATATGAACAAGATGTAATGAGACATAAACATAAAGGGTTTTTTCCTGCCACATTGCATTCTAATTTACAACCTAGAACACCACCTCCATTAAGGCTCTGTTTCCCCAGTTACCAAATTTGGTAAAGGGGAAATGATGCCACCTTGTGGCCGTTTCCTGCAAGAGCAGCTTTAAAATCACAGCTAATGGTCACTTAACATTCACAAGGACTCAGGGCTGTAAAGGACACCTGCCCTAAAAAATTGTGCTGAACTAGGGAATGGACAAAAAAATTCAAAACAGGCAAATGTTTCAAGAAGAGCATATGAAGAGTTACGTTTTACTCACGCTCTTTTGAAAAAAAAAGGAAAATGGATAAAAGCTCAACCTCAGGGAGTGTTAGACCCATGCAATCTAATCTACAAAAAGTTTCAACTTACACCAGTCCACTGACCATCAGCAAAAAGTCTACAAACAATAAATGCTGAAGGGGTTTCAGAGAACTGTGTACCCTCTACCTGCTGGTGAGACGTAAAGGGGTAACAGCCAATAATGAGAAAAGAAAGGAGCTGTGTTTAAAAGTAAAAATGGAGGCACCATTCAATCCAGCAGGCGCGTCATTGGACGTCTCACCTGAGAAGACAAGAATCGAGAAGACACAGGCCGCAAAAGCTGCAGTGCAGCCTTATTCACAATAGCCAAGACAGTGAAGCAATCAAAATGTCCAACAAGAGGTGAATGGATAAAAAAGAAGTGGTCCATGTACACAATGGAATATTAGCCATGGAAAACAATGAACCATTGCTCTTTGAGGCACCACAAATGAGTCTGGAGACAATCACGAAACATGAGGTAAGTCGGAAAGCAAAAGACCTATATTCTATGATATCACTTATAGGCGTTATCTAATAACTGACACAAATGAACATATTTCCACAGAGAAAGACACTCACAGACTTAGAAAACAAACTATGCTCATCTAAAAGGAAAGGTGGGGGGAATGGATAAATTAAGATTAGTGTTACTATATGTATACAAACAAATATTATATACATATCTCAAAAAGACCGACTATATAGCAAGGGAGGTGTGTGGAACCCTCTGTAACATTTTACATGGGAAGAGGATCTGTACTTGAATAGACATATATAATGTACAAATGAACCAGATTGTGTAAACCTAGGACAAACAATATTCTAAGATTTACCACAATTAAAAAAAAAATTTAAAACCAAGAAGAAATAATGAGACATAAACTTATGGGGGTTTCTCCATGCACATTCCAATGTAATTTACAACCTAGGAACACGACTTCCAGAAAGGCTCTGCTGCCCTAATACCCAGATTTGGGAATGGAGAAATGCTGCCTGCTTGAGGCCACTTCCCACAACATCACCTTTAAACCCATTGCTAAAGGTCACTAAATAGTCACCAAACTTGCAGTTCGGGAAATGACACCTGCTCTCTAAAAAAATTCTGGGGTGGAAAATTGACCAAAAAATTAAACAGAGGGCAACCTTCCAAGAAGACAATTTCAAGAGATATATTGTATTCCCAATTGTTTCCTTTTTTTAACAGAAAAGAAAACGGCGGAGAAATATGATGAGTTTTACGAATTTTCAGAGACATGCAAACCCAAATTATAAAAATCTATCAGCTCACAGCAGCCAGAAGGGCCATTAGCATAAATGCTGCAAACAATAAATGCTGAAGCGATTGTGGAGAAATGTGTACCCTCGATTCTAAAGGGGACGTGGTAAGTGCCACTAATGAAAACAAACAGAAGGTGCTTTGAAAAGGGAAAAACGGTGCTACCAGTCAGTCAGTCACACCCAGTGCTGGGCCTATCACCTGAGAAAATGAGAATCAAAAAGTCACAGGCTGGCAATCCTGCACTCCAACAATATTTACCATAGCCAACACTTGGAAGCAATGAAAATGTCCATCAACTGAGGAATGCACAAAGTAGAAGTGGTCCACGTACACAGTGGAAAATTACTCCAATAAAAAATAAAAATTACATTTAAAAATCCAAAAAAAGTAAGGAGACATCAGCTTGCGTGGGTTTGTCCAGGCACACTCCACTCTAATTTAAAACCGAGAAACACCACAGTCCGCAAGGGCTTTCCCCTAGTTACAAGGGTGGGGAACATAGAAAGGCTGCCACCCTATGGCAGTTACCTGCAAAACCAGCTTTAAAGCCTGTGCTAATGGTCATTTCATAGGAAGAAATAATGCAGGACTATAAATGAAACCTGCTCTCAAAATGTCTTGAGGGAGGTAATGGCCAAAACATTTAAAAATGTGACACATACTTTAAGAGAGCATTTTGAAGAACTAAGGGTTAATCTCAGCTTGAAAAATAAATAGGACTTGCCTTCAAGCTCAATTTCAAAGGATTATGAGGCACGTGCGAATTCAACCACAAAGAGGTATCAGATCACAATTGTCAGAATAACCATCAGCAAGAAAACTACAAACAATAAATGCTGAAGGTGTTGTAGAGAAATGCATACCCTCAACTTCAAGGGGGACGTAACTTGGAAAGGGCCACGAAATAGAACAGAATGGAGGTGCATTAAAAAGGTCAACATTGAGCTACCATATGATCCAGCAGGCCCACTCCTCGACCTATAATCTAAGAAGAGAGAATTGGAAAGACACAGGCAGGCAAATCTGCATGGCACAGTATTACAATAGCCAAGATATGGAAGGAACCAAAAAGTCCACCAACAGATGGGTGGACACAGAAGAACTCCTCCATGTACAGATGGAATATTCGCTAGTGAAAAAAATGAAACAATGCCATTTGCAGCACCATAGATGAGTCTAGACGTAATCACGCCACCTGTAGTCAGTGAGAAAGCAAAAGACACATATCCTATCATATCACGTTTTGGAGTTACTTAAAAATTGATACCAATGAAGATATTTCCACAGAGAAAGGCAATCACAGATTCATTAAAAAAACTTATGGTTCACCAAATAGAAAGGGATGAGGATTGGTTACATTACCATATTGGGGTTAACAAAGATATACAAACCATGTGAAATATATAACCACCAAAGACGTACGGAAGACCAGGAGAGGGACTACTCAACATTGTGCCATAACCTACATGGGAAAAGGATGCGAGGAAGAATAGATACACGTATATGTGTGAAAGAACCACATTTTGCACACCTAGAACAAACAAACCATTGTAATCAAATTTGCTGGGATAAAAAATAAAAAGTAAATTACAAATATGAACAAGAAGTAATGAGACATAAACTAAAGGGCTTTTTCCTGGCATATTCCATTCTAATATACAACCTAGAACACCACTTCCATTAAGGCTCTGTTTCCCTAGTAAACAAATTTGGTAAAGGAGAAATGCTGCCACCTTGTGGCCGTTTCCTGCAAGAGCAGCTTTAAACTCACAGCTAATGGTCACTTAACATTCACAAGGACTCAGGGCTGTAAAGGACACTTGCTCTAAAAATTGGTGCTGAAGTAGGGAATGGACAAACAAATTCAAAACAGGCAAATATTTTAAGAAGAGATTATGAAGAGTTAAGTTTTACTCACACTCTTTTTCAAAAAAAGGAAAATGGATAAAAGCTCAACCTCAGGGAGTGTTAGACGCATGCAATCTACTCTACAAAAAGTTTCCACTTACACCAGTCGACTGACCATCAGCAAAAAGTCTACAAACAATAAATGCTGAAGGGGTTTCAGAGAACTGTGTACCCTCTACCTGCTGGTGAGACGTAAAGGGGTAACAGCCAATAATGAGAAAAGAAAGGAGCTGTGTTTAAAAGTAAAAATGGAGGCACCATTCAATCCAGCAGGCGCAACATTGGACGTCTCACCTGAGAAGACAAGAATCGAGAAGACACAGGCCGCAAAAACTGCAGTGCAGCCTTATTCACAATAGCCAAGACAGTGAAGCAATCAAAATGTCCAACAACAGGTGAATGGATAAAGAAGTGGTCCATGTACACAATGGAATATTAGCCATGGAAGACAATGAAGCATTGCTCTCTGAGGCACCACAAATGAGTCTGGAAATAATCACGAAACATGAGGTAAGTCGGAAAGCAAAAGACCTATATTCTATGATATCACTTATAGGCGTTATCTAATAACTGACACAAATGAACATATTTCCACAGAGAAAGACACTCACAGACTTAGAAAACAAACTATGCTCATCTAAAAGGAAAGGTGGGGGGAATGGATAAATTAAGATTAGTGTTACTATATGTATACAAACACATATTTTATACATATCTCAAAAAGACCGACTATATAGCAAGGGAGGTGTGTGGAACCCTCTGTAACATTTTACATGGGAAGACGATCTGTACTTGAATACACATATATAACGTACAAATGAACCAGATTGTGTACATCTAGGACAAACAATATTCTAAGCTTTACCCCAACTAAAAAAAAAATTTAAAACCAAGAAGAAATAATGAGACATAAACTAATGGGGGTTTCTCCATGCATATTCCAATGTAATTTACAACCTAGGAACACGACTTCCAGAAAGGCTCTGCTGCCCTAATACCCAGATTTGGGAATGGACAAATGCTGCCTGCTTGAGGCCACCTCCCACAACATCACCTTTAAACCCATTGCTAAAGGTCACTAAATAGTCACCAAACTTGCAGTTCGGGAAATGACACCTGCTCTCTAAAAAAATTCTGGGGTGGAAAATTGACCAAAAAATTAAACAGAGGACAACCTTCCAAGAAGACAATTTCAAGAGTTATATTGTATTCCCAATTGTTTCCTTTTTTGAACAGAAAAGAAAATGGCGGAGAAAAATGATGAGTTTTACGAATTTTCAGAGACATGCAAACCCAAATTACAAAAACCTATCAGCTCACAGCAGCCAGAAGGGCCATTAGCATAAATGCTGCAAACAATAAATGCTGAAGCGATTGTGGAGAAATGCGTACCCTCGATTCTAAGGGGGACGTGGTAAGAGCCACTAATGAAAACACAAAGTAGGTGCTTGGAAAAGGGAAACACGGTGCTACCAGTCAATGAATCACACCCACTGCTGGGCCTATCACCTGAGAAAATGAGGATCAAAAAGTCACAGGCTGGCAATCATGCACTCCAACAATATTTACCATAGCCAACAATTGGAAGCAATGAAAATGTCCATCAACCGAGGAATGCACAAAGTCGAAGTGGTCCACGTACACAGTGGAAATTTACTCCAATAAAAAATAAAAATTACATTTAAAAATCCAACAAAAGTAAAGAGACATCAGCTTGTGTGGGTTTGTCCAGGCACGCTCCACTCTAATTTATAACCGAGAAACACCGCAGGCCGCAAGGGCTTTCCCCTAGTTACAAGGGTGGGGAACATAGAAAGGCTGCCGCCCTCTGGCAGTTACCTGCAAAAGCAGCTTTAAAGCCTGTGCTAATGGTCATTTCATAGGAAGAAGTACTGCAGAACTGTAAATGAAACCTGCCTTCGAAATGTCTTGAGGGAGTTCATGGCCAAAACATTTCAAAATGTGACACATACTTTAAGAGAACACTTTGAAGAACTAAGGGGTAATCATAGCTTGAAAAATAAAAAGGACATGCCTTCAAGCTCAATTTCAACGGATTATGAGGCACGTGCTAATTCAACCACAAAGAGGTTTCAGATCACACTTGTCAGAATAACCATCAGCAAGAAAACTACAAACAATAAATGCTGAAGGTGTTGTAGAGAAATGCATACCCTCAACTTCAAGGGGGACGTAAGTTGGAATGGGCCACGAACTAGAGCAGAATGGAGGTGCCTTAAAAAGGTAAACATTGAGCTACCATATGATCCAGCAGGCCCACTCCTCGACCTATAATCTAAGAAGAGAGAATTGGAAAGACACAGGCAGGCAAATCTGCATGGCACAGTATTACAATAGCCAAGATATGGAAGTAACCAAAAAGTCCACCAACAGATGGGTGGACACAGAAGAACTCCTCCATGTACAGATGGAATATTCGCTAGTGAAAAAAATGAAACAATGCCATTTGCAGCACCATAGATGAGTCTAGACGTAATCACACCACCTGTAGTAAGTGAGAAAGCAAAAGACATATATCCTATCATATCACTTTTTGGAGTTACTTAAAAATTGATACCAATGAAGATATTTCCACAGGGAAAGGCAATCACAGATTCATTAAAAAACTTATGGTTCACCAAATAGAAAGGGATGAGGATTGGATACATTACCATATTAAGGTTAACAGAGATATACAAACCATGTGAAATATATAATCACCAAAGACATAAGGAAGACCAGGAGAAAACTACTCAATATTGTGCCATAACCCACATGGGAAAAGAATGCGAGGAAGAATAGATACACGTATATGTGTGAAAGAACCACATTTGCACACCGAACAAACAAACCATTTTAATCAAATTGGCTTGGATAAAAAATAAAAAGTAAATTATAAATATGAACAAGATGTAATGAGACATAAACATAAAGGGTTTTTTCCTGCCACATTGCATTCTAATTTACAACCTAGAACACCACCTCCATTAAGGCTCTGTTTCCCCAGTTACCAAATTTGGTAAAGGGGAAATGATGCCACCTTGTGGCCGTTTCCTGCAAGAGCAGCTTTAAAATCACAGCTAATGGTCACTTAACATTCACAAGGACTCAGGGCTGTAAAGGACACCTGCCCTAAAAAATTGTGCTGAACTAGGGAATGGACAAAAAAATTCAAAACAGGCAAATGTTTCAAGAAGAGCATATGAAGAGTTACGTTTTACTCACGCTCTTTTGAAAAAAAAAGGAAAATGGATAAAAGCTCAACCTCAGGGAGTGTTAGACCCATGCAATCTAATCTACAAAAAGTTTCAACTTACACCAGTCCACTGACCATCAGCAAAAAGTCTACAAACAATAAATGCTGAAGGGGTTTCAGAGAACTGTGTACCCTCTACCTGCTGGTGAGACGTAAAGGGGTAACAGCCAATAATGAGAAAAGAAAGGAGCTGTGTTTAAAAGTAAAAATGGAGGCACCATTCAATCCAGCAGGCGCGTCATTGGACGTCTCACCTGAGAAGACAAGAATCGAGAAGACACAGGCCGCAAAAGCTGCAGTGCAGCCTTATTCACAATAGCCAAGACAGTGAAGCAATCAAAATGTCCAACAAGAGGTGAATGGATAAAAAAGAAGTGGTCCATGTACACAATGGAATATTAGCCATGGAAAACAATGAACCATTGCTCTTTGAGGCACCACAAATGAGTCTGGAGACAATCACGAAACATGAGGTAAGTCGGAAAGCAAAAGACCTATATTCTATGATATCACTTATAGGCGTTATCTAATAACTGACACAAATGAACATATTTCCACAGAGAAAGACACTCACAGACTTAGAAAACAAACTATGCTCATCTAAAAGGAAAGGTGGGGGGAATGGATAAATTAAGATTAGTGTTACTATATGTATACAAACAAATATTATATACATATCTCAAAAAGACCGACTATATAGCAAGGGAGGTGTGTGGAACCCTCTGTAACATTTTACATGGGAAGAGGATCTGTACTTGAATAGACATATATAATGTACAAATGAACCAGATTGTGTAAACCTAGGACAAACAATATTCTAAGATTTACCACAATTAAAAAAAAAATTTAAAACCAAGAAGAAATAATGAGACATAAACTTATGGGGGTTTCTCCATGCACATTCCAATGTAATTTACAACCTAGGAACACGACTTCCAGAAAGGCTCTGCTGCCCTAATACCCAGATTTGGGAATGGAGAAATGCTGCCTGCTTGAGGCCACTTCCCACAACATCACCTTTAAACCCATTGCTAAAGGTCACTAAATAGTCACCAAACTTGCAGTTCGGGAAATGACACCTGCTCTCTAAAAAAATTCTGGGGTGGAAAATTGACCAAAAAATTAAACAGAGGGCAACCTTCCAAGAAGACAATTTCAAGAGATATATTGTATTCCCAATTGTTTCCTTTTTTTAACAGAAAAGAAAACGGCGGAGAAATATGATGAGTTTTACGAATTTTCAGAGACATGCAAACCCAAATTATAAAAATCTATCAGCTCACAGCAGCCAGAAGGGCCATTAGCATAAATGCTGCAAACAATAAATGCTGAAGCGATTGTGGAGAAATGTGTACCCTCGATTCTAAAGGGGACGTGGTAAGTGCCACTAATGAAAACAAACAGAAGGTGCTTTGAAAAGGGAAAAACGGTGCTACCAGTCAGTCAGTCACACCCAGTGCTGGGCCTATCACCTGAGAAAATGAGAATCAAAAAGTCACAGGCTGGCAATCCTGCACTCCAACAATATTTACCATAGCCAACACTTGGAAGCAATGAAAATGTCCATCAACTGAGGAATGCACAAAGTAGAAGTGGTCCACGTACACAGTGGAAAATTACTCCAATAAAAAATAAAAATTACATTTAAAAATCCAAAAAAAGTAAGGAGACATCAGCTTGCGTGGGTTTGTCCAGGCACACTCCACTCTAATTTAAAACCGAGAAACACCACAGTCCGCAAGGGCTTTCCCCTAGTTACAAGGGTGGGGAACATAGAAAGGCTGCCACCCTATGGCAGTTACCTGCAAAACCAGCTTTAAAGCCTGTGCTAATGGTCATTTCATAGGAAGAAATAATGCAGGACTATAAATGAAACCTGCTCTCAAAATGTCTTGAGGGAGGTAATGGCCAAAACATTTAAAAATGTGACACATACTTTAAGAGAGCACTTTGAAGAACTAAGGGTTAATCTCAGCTTGAAAAATAAATAGGACTTGCCTTCAAGCTCAATTTCAAAGGATTATGAGGCACGTGCGAATTCAACCACAAAGAGGTATCAGATCACAATTGTCAGAATAACCATCAGCAAGAAAATTACAAACAATAAATGCTGAAGGTGTTGTAGAGAAATGCATACCCTCAACTTCAAGGGGGACGTAACTTGGAAAGGGCCACGAAATAGAACAGAATGGAGGTGCATTAAAAAGGTCAACATTGAGCTACCATATGATGCAGCAGGCCCACTCCTCGACCTATAATCTAAGAAGAGAGAATTGGAAAGACACAGGCAGGCAAATCTGCATGGCACAGTATTACAATAGCCAAGATATGGAAGGAACCAAAAAGTCCACCAACAGATGGGTGGACACAGAAGAACTCCTCCATGTACAGATGGAATATTCGCTAGTGAAAAAAATGAAACAATGCCATTTGCAGCACCATAGATGAGTCTAGACGTAATCACGCCACCTGTAGTCAGTGAGAAAGCAAAAGACACATATCCTATCATATCACTTTTTGGAGTTACTTAAAAATTGATACCAATGAAGATATTTCCACAGAGAAAGGCAATCACAGATTCATTAAAAAAACTTATGGTTCACCAAATAGAAAGGGATGAGGATTGGTTACATTACCATATTGGGGTTAACAAAGATATACAAACCATGTGAAATATATAACCACCAAAGACGTACGGAAGACCAGGAGAGGGACTACTCAACATTGTGCCATAACCTACATGGGAAAAGGATGCGAGGAAGAATAGATACACGTATATGTGTGAAAGAACCACATCTTGCACACCTAGAACAAACAAACCATTGTAATCAAATTTGCTGGGATAAAAAATAAAAAGTAAATTACAAATATGAACAAGAAGTAATGAGACATAAACTAAAGGGCTTTTTCCTGGCATATTCCATTCTAATATACAACCTAGAACACCACTTCCATTAAGGCTCTGTTTCCCTAGTAAACAAATTTGGTAAAGGAGAAATGCTGCCACCTTGTGGCCGTTTCCTGCAAGAGCAGCTTTAAACTCACAGCTAATGGTCACTTAACATTCACAAGGACTCAGGGCTGTAAAGGACACTTGCTCTAAAAATTGGTGCTGAAGTAGGGAATGGACAAACAAATTCAAAACAGGCAAATGTTTCAAGAAGAGATTATGAAGAGTTAAGTTTTACTCACACTCTTTTTCAAAAAAAGGAAAATGGATAAAAGCTCAACCTCAGGGAGTGTTAGACGCATGCAATCTACTCTACAAAAAGTTTCCACTTACACCAGTCGACTGACCATCAGCAAAAAGTCTACAAACAATAAAGGCTGAAGGGGTTTCAGAGAACTGTGTACCCTCTACCTGCTGGTGAGACGTAAAGGGGTAACAGCCAATAATGAGAAAAGAAAGGAGCTGTGTTTAAAAGTAAAAATGGAGGCACCATTCAATCCAGCAGGCGCAACATTGGACGTCTCACCTGAGAAGACAAGAATCGAGAAGACACAGGCCGCAAAAGCTGCAGTGCAGCCTTATTCACAATAGCCAAGACAGTGAAGCAATCAAAATGTCCAACAACAGGTGAATGGATAAAGAAGTGGTCCATGTACACAATGGAATATTAGCCATGGAAGACAATGAAGCATTGCTCTCTGAGGCACCACAAATGAGTCTGGAAATAATCACGAAACATGAGGTAAGTCGGAAAGCAAAAGACCTATATTCTATGATATCACTTATAGGCGTTATCTAATAACTGACACAAATGAACATATTTCCACAGAGAAAGACACTCACAGACTTAGAAAACAAACTATGCTCATCTAAAAGGAAAGGTGGGGGGAATGGATAAATTAAGATTAGTGTTACTATATGTATACAAACACATATTTTATACATATCTCAAAAAGACCGACTATATAGCAAGGGAGGTGTGTGGAACCCTCTGTAACATTTTACATGGGAAGACGATCTGTACTTGAATAGACATATATAACGTACAAATGAACCAGATTGTGTACATCTAGGACAAACAATATTCTAAGCTTTACCCCAACTAAAAAAAAAATTTAAAACCAAGAAGAAATAATGAGACATAAACTAATGGGGGTTTCTCCATGCATATTCCAATGTAATTTACAACCTAGGAACACGACTTCCAGAAAGGCTCTGCTGCCCTAATACCCAGATTTGGGAATGGACAAATGCTGCCTGCTTGAGGCCACCTCCCACAACATCACCTTTAAACCCATTGCTAAAGGTCACTAAATAGTCACCAAACTTGCAGTTCGGGAAATGACACCTGCTCTCTAAAAAAATTCTGGGGTGGAAAATTGACCAAAAAATTAAACAGAGGGCAACCTTCCAAGAAGACAATTTCAAGAGTTATATTGTATTCCCAATTGTTTCCTTTTTTGAACAGAAAAGAAAACGGCGGAGAAAAATGATGAGTTTTACGAATTTTCAGACACATGCAAACCCAAATTACAAAAACCTATCAGCTCACAGCAGCCAGAAGGGCCATTAGCATAAATGCTGCAAACAATAAATGCTGAAGCGATTGTGGAGAAATGCGTACCCTCGATTCTAAAGGGGACGTGGTAAGAGCCACTAATGAAAACACAAAGTAGGTGCTTGGAAAAGGGAAACACGGTGCTACCAGTCAATGAATCACACCCACTGCTGGGCCTATCACCTGAGAAAATGAGGATCAAAAAGTCACAGGCTGGCAATCATGCACTCCAACAATATTTACCATAGCCAACAATTGGAAGCAATGAAAATGTCCATCAACCGAGGAATGCACAAAGTCGAAGTGGTCCACGTACACAGTGGAAATTTACTCCAATAAAAAATAAAAATTACATTTAAAAATCCAACAAAAGTAAAGAGACATCAGCTTGTGTGGGTTTGTCCAGGCACGCTCCACTCTAATTTATAACCGAGAAACACCGCAGGCCGCAAGGGCTTTCCCCTAGTTACAAGGGTGGGGAACATAGAAAGGCTGCCGCCCTCTGGCAGTTACCTGCAAAAGCAGCTTTAAAGCCTGTGCTAATGGTCATTTCATAGGAAGAAGTACTGCAGAACTGTAAATGAAACCTGCCTTCGAAATGTCTTGAGGGAGGTCATGGCCAAAACATTTCAAAATGTGACACATACTTTAAGAGAACACTTTGAAGAACTAAGGGGTAATCATAGCTTGAAAAATAAAAAGGACATGCCTTCAAGCTCAATTTCAACGGATTATGAGGCACGTGCTAATTCAACCACAAAGAGGTTTCAGATCACACTTGTCAGAATAACCATCAGCAAGAAAACTACAAACAATAAATGCTGAAGGTGTTGTAGAGAAATGCATACCCTCAACTTCAAGGGGGACGTAAGTTGGAATGGGCCACGAACTAGAGCAGAATGGAGGTGCCTTAAAAAGGTAAACATTGAGCTACCATATGATCCAGCAGGCCCACTCCTCGACCTATAATCTAAGAAGAGAGAATTGGAAAGACACAGGCAGGCAAATCTGCATGGCACAGTATTACAATAGCCAAGATATGGAAGTAACCAAAAAGTCCACCAACAGATGGGTGGACACAGAAGAACTCCTCCATGTACAGATGGAATATTCGCTAGTGAAAAAAATGAAACAATGCCATTTGCAGCACCATAGATGAGTCTAGACGTAATCACACCACCTGTAGTAAGTGAGAAAGCAAAAGACATATATCCTATCATATCACTTTTTGGAGTTACTTAAAAATTGATACCAATGAAGATATTTCCACAGGGAAAGGCAATCACAGATTCATTAAAAAACTTATGGTTCACCAAATAGAAAGGGATGAGGATTGGATACATTACCATATTAAGGTTAACAGAGATATACAAACCATGTGAAATATATAATCACCAAAGACATAAGGAAGACCAGGAGAAAACTACTCAATATTGTGCCATAACCCACATGGGAAAAGAATGCGAGGAAGAATAGATACACGTATATGTGTGAAAGAACCACATTTGCACACCGAACAAACAAACCATTTTAATCAAATTGGCTTGGATAAAAAATAAAAAGTAAATTATAAATATGAACAAGATGTAATGAGACATAAACATAAAGGGTTTTTTCCTGCCACATTGCATTCTAATTTACAACCTAGAACACCACCTCCATTAAGGCTCTGTTTCCCCAGTTACCAAATTTGGTAAAGGGGAAATGATGCCACCTTGTGGCCGTTTCCTGCAAGAGCAGCTTTAAAATCACAGCTAATGGTCACTTAACATTCACAAGGACTCAGGGCTGTAAAGGACACCTGCCCTAAAAAATTGTGCTGAACTAGGGAATGGACAAAAAAATTCAAAACAGGCAAATGTTTCAAGAAGAGCATATGAAGAGTTACGTTTTACTCACGCTCTTTTGAAAAAAAAAGGAAAATGGATAAAAGCTCAACCTCAGGGAGTGTTAGACCCATGCAATCTAATCTACAAAAAGTTTCAACTTACACCAGTCCACTGACCATCAGCAAAAAGTCTACAAACAATAAATGCTGAAGGGGTTTCAGAGAACTGTGTACCCTCTACCTGCTGGTGAGACGTAAAGGGGTAACAGCCAATAATGAGAAAAGAAAGGAGCTGTGTTTAAAAGTAAAAATGGAGGCACCATTCAATCCAGCAGGCGCGTCATTGGACGTCTCACCTGAGAAGACAAGAATCGAGAAGACACAGGCCGCAAAAGCTGCAGTGCAGCCTTATTCACAATAGCCAAGACAGTGAAGCAATCAAAATGTCCAACAAGAGGTGAATGGATAAAAAAGAAGTGGTCCATGTACACAATGGAATATTAGCCATGGAAAACAATGAACCATTGCTCTTTGAGGCACCACAAATGAGTCTGGAGACAATCACGAAACATGAGGTAAGTCGGAAAGCAAAAGACCTATATTCTATGATATCACTTATAGGCGTTATCTAATAACTGACACAAATGAACATATTTCCACAGAGAAAGACACTCACAGACTTAGAAAACAAACTATGCTCATCTAAAAGGAAAGGTGGGGGGAATGGATAAATTAAGATTAGTGTTACTATATGTATACAAACAAATATTATATACATATCTCAAAAAGACCGACTATATAGCAAGGGAGGTGTGTGGAACCCTCTGTAACATTTTACATGGGAAGAGGATCTGTACTTGAATAGACATATATAATGTACAAATGAACCAGATTGTGTAAACCTAGGACAAACAATATTCTAAGATTTACCACAATTAAAAAAAAAATTTAAAACCAAGAAGAAATAATGAGACATAAACTTATGGGGGTTTCTCCATGCACATTCCAATGTAATTTACAACCTAGGAACACGACTTCCAGAAAGGCTCTGCTGCCCTAATACCCAGATTTGGGAATGGAGAAATGCTGCCTGCTTGAGGCCACTTCCCACAACATCACCTTTAAACCCATTGCTAAAGGTCACTAAATAGTCACCAAACTTGCAGTTCGGGAAATGACACCTGCTCTCTAAAAAAATTCTGGGGTGGAAAATTGACCAAAAAATTAAACAGAGGGCAACCTTCCAAGAAGACAATTTCAAGAGATATATTGTATTCCCAATTGTTTCCTTTTTTTAACAGAAAAGAAAACGGCGGAGAAATATGATGAGTTTTACGAATTTTCAGAGACATGCAAACCCAAATTATAAAAATCTATCAGCTCACAGCAGCCAGAAGGGCCATTAGCATAAATGCTGCAAACAATAAATGCTGAAGCGATTGTGGAGAAATGTGTACCCTCGATTCTAAAGGGGACGTGGTAAGTGCCACTAATGAAAACAAACAGAAGGTGCTTTGAAAAGGGAAAAACGGTGCTACCAGTCAGTCAGTCACACCCAGTGCTGGGCCTATCACCTGAGAAAATGAGAATCAAAAAGTCACAGGCTGGCAATCCTGCACTCCAACAATATTTACCATAGCCAACACTTGGAAGCAATGAAAATGTCCATCAACTGAGGAATGCACAAAGTAGAAGTGGTCCACGTACACAGTGGAAAATTACTCCAATAAAAAATAAAAATTACATTTAAAAATCCAAAAAAAGTAAGGAGACATCAGCTTGCGTGGGTTTGTCCAGGCACACTCCACTCTAATTTAAAACCGAGAAACACCACAGTCCGCAAGGGCTTTCCCCTAGTTACAAGGGTGGGGAACATAGAAAGGCTGCCACCCTATGGCAGTTACCTGCAAAACCAGCTTTAAAGCCTGTGCTAATGGTCATTTCATAGGAAGAAATAATGCAGGACTATAAATGAAACCTGCTCTCAAAATGTCTTGAGGGAGGTAATGGCCAAAACATTTAAAAATGTGACACATACTTTAAGAGAGCACTTTGAAGAACTAAGGGTTAATCTCAGCTTGAAAAATAAATAGGACTTGCCTTCAAGCTCAATTTCAAAGGATTATGAGGCACGTGCGAATTCAACCACAAAGAGGTATCAGATCACAATTGTCAGAATAACCATCAGCAAGAAAATTACAAACAATAAATGCTGAAGGTGTTGTAGAGAAATGCATACCCTCAACTTCAAGGGGGACGTAACTTGGAAAGGGCCACGAAATAGAACAGAATGGAGGTGCATTAAAAAGGTCAACATTGAGCTACCATATGATGCAGCAGGCCCACTCCTCGACCTATAATCTAAGAAGAGAGAATTGGAAAGACACAGGCAGGCAAATCTGCATGGCACAGTATTACAATAGCCAAGATATGGAAGGAACCAAAAAGTCCACCAACAGATGGGTGGACACAGAAGAACTCCTCCATGTACAGATGGAATATTCGCTAGTGAAAAAAATGAAACAATGCCATTTGCAGCACCATAGATGAGTCTAGACGTAATCACGCCACCTGTAGTCAGTGAGAAAGCAAAAGACACATATCCTATCATATCACTTTTTGGAGTTACTTAAAAATTGATACCAATGAAGATATTTCCACAGAGAAAGGCAATCACAGATTCATTAAAAAAACTTATGGTTCACCAAATAGAAAGGGATGAGGATTGGTTACATTACCATATTGGGGTTAACAAAGATATACAAACCATGTGAAATATATAACCACCAAAGACGTACGGAAGACCAGGAGAGGGACTACTCAACATTGTGCCATAACCTACATGGGAAAAGGATGCGAGGAAGAATAGATACACGTATATGTGTGAAAGAACCACATCTTGCACACCTAGAACAAACAAACCATTGTAATCAAATTTGCTGGGATAAAAAATAAAAAGTAAATTACAAATATGAACAAGAAGTAATGAGACATAAACTAAAGGGCTTTTTCCTGGCATATTCCATTCTAATATACAACCTAGAACACCACTTCCATTAAGGCTCTGTTTCCCTAGTAAACAAATTTGGTAAAGGAGAAATGCTGCCACCTTGTGGCCGTTTCCTGCAAGAGCAGCTTTAAACTCACAGCTAATGGTCACTTAACATTCACAAGGACTCAGGGCTGTAAAGGACACTTGCTCTAAAAATTGGTGCTGAAGTAGGGAATGGACAAACAAATTCAAAACAGGCAAATGTTTCAAGAAGAGATTATGAAGAGTTAAGTTTTACTCACACTCTTTTTCAAAAAAAGGAAAATGGATAAAAGCTCAACCTCAGGGAGTGTTAGACGCATGCAATCTACTCTACAAAAAGTTTCCACTTACACCAGTCGACTGACCATCAGCAAAAAGTCTACAAACAATAAAGGCTGAAGGGGTTTCAGAGAACTGTGTACCCTCTACCTGCTGGTGAGACGTAAAGGGGTAACAGCCAATAATGAGAAAAGAAAGGAGCTGTGTTTAAAAGTAAAAATGGAGGCACCATTCAATCCAGCAGGCGCAACATTGGACGTCTCACCTGAGAAGACAAGAATCGAGAAGACACAGGCCGCAAAAGCTGCAGTGCAGCCTTATTCACAATAGCCAAGACAGTGAAGCAATCAAAATGTCCAACAACAGGTGAATGGATAAAGAAGTGGTCCATGTACACAATGGAATATTAGCCATGGAAGACAATGAAGCATTGCTCTCTGAGGCACCACAAATGAGTCTGGAAATAATCACGAAACATGAGGTAAGTCGGAAAGCAAAAGACCTATATTCTATGATATCACTTATAGGCGTTATCTAATAACTGACACAAATGAACATATTTCCACAGAGAAAGACACTCACAGACTTAGAAAACAAACTATGCTCATCTAAAAGGAAAGGTGGGGGGAATGGATAAATTAAGATTAGTGTTACTATATGTATACAAACACATATTTTATACATATCTCAAAAAGACCGACTATATAGCAAGGGAGGTGTGTGGAACCCTCTGTAACATTTTACATGGGAAGACGATCTGTACTTGAATAGACATATATAACGTACAAATGAACCAGATTGTGTACATCTAGGACAAACAATATTCTAAGCTTTACCCCAACTAAAAAAAAAATTTAAAACCAAGAAGAAATAATGAGACATAAACTAATGGGGGTTTCTCCATGCATATTCCAATGTAATTTACAACCTAGGAACACGACTTCCAGAAAGGCTCTGCTGCCCTAATACCCAGATTTGGGAATGGACAAATGCTGCCTGCTTGAGGCCACCTCCCACAACATCACCTTTAAACCCATTGCTAAAGGTCACTAAATACTCACCAAACTTGCAGTTCGGGAAATGACACCTGCTCTCTAAAAAAATTCTGGGGTGGAAAATTGACCAAAAAATTAAACAGAGGGCAACCTTCCAAGAAGACAATTTCAAGAGTTATATTGTATTCCCAATTGTTTCCTTTTTTGAACAGAAAAGAAAACGGCGGAGAAAAATGATGAGTTTTACGAATTTTCAGAGACATGCAAACCCAAATTACAAAAACCTATCAGCTCACAGCAGCCAGAAGGGCCATTAGCATAAATGCTGCAAACAATAAATGCTGAAGCGATTGTGGAGAAATGCGTACCCTCGATTCTAAAGGGGACGTGGTAAGAGCCACTAATGAAAACACAAAGTAGGTGCTTGGAAAAGGGAAACACGGTGCTACCAGTCAATGAATCACACCCACTGCTGGGCCTATCACCTGAGAAAATGAGGATCAAAAAGTCACAGGCTGGCAATCATGCACTCCAACAATATTTACCATAGCCAACAATTGGAAGCAATGAAAATGTCCATCAACCGAGGAATGCACAAAGTCGAAGTGGTCCACGTACACAGTGGAAATTTACTCCAATAAAAAATAAAAATTAAATTTAAAAATCCAACAAAAGTAAAGAGACATCAGCTTGTGTGGGTTTGTCCAGGCACGCTCCACTCTAATTTATAACCGAGAAACACCGCAGGCCGCAAGGGCTTTCCCCTAGTTACAAGGGTGGGGAACATAGAAAGGCTGCCGCCCTCTGGCAGTTACCTGCAAAAGCAGCTTTAAAGCCTGTGCTAATGGTCATTTCATAGGAAGAAGTACTGCAGAACTGTAAATGAAACCTGCCTTCGAAATGTCTTGAGGGAGGTCATGGCCAAAACATTTCAAAATGTGACACATACTTTAAGAGAACACTTTGAAGAACTAAGGGGTAATCATAGCTTGAAAAATAAAAAGGACATGCCTTCAAGCTCAATTTCAACGGATTATGAGGCACGTGCTAATTCAACCACAAAGAGGTTTCAGATCACACTTGTCAGAATAACCATCAGCAAGAAAACTACAAACAATAAATGCTGAAGGTGTTGTAGAGAAATGCATACCCTCAACTTCAAGGGGGACGTAAGTTGGAATGGGCCACGAACTAGAGCAGAATGGAGGTGCCTTAAAAAGGTAAACATTGAGCTACCATATGATCCAGCAGGCCCACTCCTCGACCTATAATCTAAGAAGAGAGAATTGGAAAGACACAGGCAGGCAAATCTGCATGGCACAGTATTACAATAGCCAAGATATGGAAGTAACCAAAAAGTCCACCAACAGATGGGTGGACACAGAAGAACTCCTCCATGTACAGATGGAATATTCGCTAGTGAAAAAAATGAAACAATGCCATTTGCAGCACCATAGATGAGTCTAGACGTAATCACACCACCTGTAGTAAGTGAGAAAGCAAAAGACATATATCCTATCATATCACTTTTTGGAGTTACTTAAAAATTGATACCAATGAAGATATTTCCACAGGGAAAGGCAATCACAGATTCATTAAAAAACTTATGGTTCACCAAATAGAAAGGGATGAGGATTGGATACATTACCATATTAAGGTTAACAGAGATATACAAACCATGTGAAATATATAATCACCAAAGACATAAGGAAGACCAGGAGAAAACTACTCAATATTGTGCCATAACCCACATGGGAAAAGAATGCGAGGAAGAATAGATACACGTATATGTGTGAAAGAACCACATTTGCACACCGAACAAACAAACCATTTTAATCAAATTGGCTTGGATAAAAAATAAAAAGTAAATTATAAATATGAACAAGATGTAATGAGACATAAACATAAAGGGTTTTTTCCTGCCACATTGCATTCTAATTTACAACCTAGAACACCACCTCCATTAAGGCTCTGTTTCCCCAGTTACCAAATTTGGTAAAGGGGAAATGATGCCACCTTGTGGCCGTTTCCTGCAAGAGCAGCTTTAAAATCACAGCTAATGGTCACTTAACATTCACAAGGACTCAGGGCTGTAAAGGACACCTGCCCTAAAAAATTGTGCTGAACTAGGGAATGGACAAAAAAATTCAAAACAGGCAAATGTTTCAAGAAGAGCATATGAAGAGTTACGTTTTACTCACGCTCTTTTGAAAAAAAAAGGAAAATGGATAAAAGCTCAACCTCAGGGAGTGTTAGACCCATGCAATCTAATCTACAAAAAGTTTCAACTTACACCAGTCCACTGACCATCAGCAAAAAGTCTACAAACAATAAATGCTGAAGGGGTTTCAGAGAACTGTGTACCCTCTACCTGCTGGTGAGACGTAAAGGGGTAACAGCCAATAATGAGAAAAGAAAGGAGCTGTGTTTAAAAGTAAAAATGGAGGCACCATTCAATCCAGCAGGCGCGTCATTGGACGTCTCACCTGAGAAGACAAGAATCGAGAAGACACAGGCCGCAAAAGCTGCAGTGCAGCCTTATTCACAATAGCCAAGACAGTGAAGCAATCAAAATGTCCAACAAGAGGTGAATGGATAAAAAAGAAGTGGTCCATGTACACAATGGAATATTAGCCATGGAAAACAATGAACCATTGCTCTTTGAGGCACCACAAATGAGTCTGGAGACAATCACGAAACATGAGGTAAGTCGGAAAGCAAAAGACCTATATTCTATGATATCACTTATAGGCGTTATCTAATAACTGACACAAATGAACATATTTCCACAGAGAAAGACACTCACAGACTTAGAAAACAAACTATGCTCATCTAAAAGGAAAGGTGGGGGGAATGGATAAATTAAGATTAGTGTTACTATATGTATACAAACAAATATTATATACATATCTCAAAAAGACCGACTATATAGCAAGGGAGGTGTGTGGAACCCTCTGTAACATTTTACATGGGAAGACGATCTGTACTTGAATAGACATATATAATGTACAAATGAACCAGATTGTGTAAACCTAGGACAAACAATATTCTAAGATTTACCACAATTAAAAAAAAAATTTAAAACCAAGAAGAAATAATGAGACATAAACTTATGGGGGTTTCTCCATGCACATTCCAATGTAATTTACAACCTAGGAACACGACTTCCAGAAAGGCTCTGCTGCCCTAATACCCAGATTTGGGAATGGAGAAATGCTGCCTGCTTGAGGCCACTTCCCACAACATCACCTTTAAACCCATTGCTAAAGGTCACTAAATAGTCACCAAACTTGCAGTTCGGGAAATGACACCTGCTCTCTAAAAAAATTCTGGGGTGGAAAATTGACCAAAAAATTAAACAGAGGGCAACCTTCCAAGAAGACAATTTCAAGAGATATATTGTATTCCCAATTGTTTCCTTTTTTTAACAGAAAAGAAAACGGCGGAGAAATATGATGAGTTTTACGAATTTTCAGAGACATGCAAACCCAAATTATAAAAATCTATCAGCTCACAGCAGCCAGAAGGGCCATTAGCATAAATGCTGCAAACAATAAATGCTGAAGCGATTGTGGAGAAATGTGTACCCTCGATTCTAAAGGGGACGTGGTAAGTGCCACTAATGAAAACAAACAGAAGGTGCTTTGAAAAGGGAAAAACGGTGCTACCAGTCAGTCAGTCACACCCAGTGCTGGGCCTATCACCTGAGAAAATGAGAATCAAAAAGTCACAGGCTGGCAATCCTGCACTCCAACAATATTTACCATAGCCAACACTTGGAAGCAATGAAAATGTCCATCAACTGAGGAATGCACAAAGTAGAAGTGGTCCACGTACACAGTGGAAAATTACTCCAATAAAAAATAAAAATTACATTTAAAAATCCAAAAAAAGTAAGGAGACATCAGCTTGCGTGGGTTTGTCCAGGCACACTCCACTCTAATTTAAAACCGAGAAACACCACAGTCCGCAAGGGCTTTCCCCTAGTTACAAGGGTGGGGAACATAGAAAGGCTGCCACCCTATGGCAGTTACCTGCAAAACCAGCTTTAAAGCCTGTGCTAATGGTCATTTCATAGGAAGAAATAATGCAGGACTATAAATGAAACCTGCTCTCAAAATGTCTTGAGGGAGGTAATGGCCAAAACATTTAAAAATGTGACACATACTTTAAGAGAGCACTTTGAAGAACTAAGGGTTAATCTCAGCTTGAAAAATAAATAGGACTTGCCTTCAAGCTCAATTTCAAAGGATTATGAGGCACGTGCGAATTCAACCACAAAGAGGTATCAGATCACAATTGTCAGAATAACCATCAGCAAGAAAACTACAAACAATAAATGCTGAAGGTGTTGTAGAGAAATGCATACCCTCAACTTCAAGGGGGACGTAACTTGGAAAGGGCCACGAAATAGAACAGAATGGAGGTGCATTAAAAAGGTCAACATTAAGCTACCATATGATGCAGCAGGCCCACTCCTCGACCTATAATCTAAGAAGAGAGAATTGGAAAGACACAGGCAGGCAAATCTGCATGGCACAGTATTACAATAGCCAAGATATGGAAGGAACCAAAAAGTCCACCAACAGATGGGTGGACACAGAAGAACTCCTCCATGTACAGATGGAATATTCGCTAGTGAAAAAAATGAAACAATGCCATTTGCAGCACCATAGATGAGTCTAGACGTAATCACGCCACCTGTAGTCAGTGAGAAAGCAAAAGACACATATCCTATCATATCACGTTTTGGAGTTACTTAAAAATTGATACCAATGAAGATATTTCCACAGAGAAAGGCAATCACAGATTCATTAAAAAAACTTATGGTTCACCAAATAGAAAGGGATGAGGATTGGTTACATTACCATATTGGGGTTAACAAAGATATACAAACCATGTGAAATATATAACCACCAAAGACGTACGGAAGACCAGGAGAGGGACTACTCAACATTGTGCCATAACCTACATGGGAAAAGGATGCGAGGAAGAATAGATACACGTATATGTGTGAAAGAACCACATTTTGCACACCTAGAACAAACAAACCATTGTAATCAAATTTGCTGGGATAAAAAATAAAAAGTAAATTACAAATATGAACAAGAAGTAATGAGACATAAACTAAAGGGCTTTTTCCTGGCATATTCCATTCTAATATACAACCTAGAACACCACTTCCATTAAGGCTCTGTTTCCCTAGTAAACAAATTTGGTAAAGGAGAAATGCTGCCACCTTGTGGCCGTTTCCTGCAAGAGCAGCTTTAAACTCACAGCTAATGGTCACTTAACATTCACAAGGACTCAGGGCTGTAAAGGACACTTGCTCTAAAAATTGGTGCTGAAGTAGGGAATGGACAAACAAATTCAAAACAGGCAAATGTTTTAAGAAGAGATTATGAAGAGTTAAGTTTTACTCACACTCTTTTTCAAAAAAAGGAAAATGGATAAAAGCTCAACCTCAGGGAGTGTTAGACGCATGCAATCTACTCTACAAAAAGTTTCCACTTACACCAGTCGACTGACCATCAGCAAAAAGTCTACAAACAATAAATGCTGAAGGGGTTTCAGAGAACTGTGTACCCTCTACCTGCTGGTGAGACGTAAAGGGGTAACAGCCAATAATGAGAAAAGAAAGGAGCTGTGTTTAAAAGTAAAAATGGAGGCACCATTCAATCCAGCAGGCGCAACATTGGACGTCTCACCTGAGAAGACAAGAATCGAGAAGACACAGGCCGCAAAAACTGCAGTGCAGCCTTATTCACAATAGCCAAGACAGTGAAGCAATCAAAATGTCCAACAACAGGTGAATGGATAAAGAAGTGGTCCATGTACACAATGGAATATTAGCCATGGAAGACAATGAAGCATTGCTCTCTGAGGCACCACAAATGAGTCTGGAAATAATCACGAAACATGAGGTAAGTCGGAAAGCAAAAGACCTATATTCTATGATATCACTTATAGGCGTTATCTAATAACTGACACAAATGAACATATTTCCACAGAGAAAGACACTCACAGACTTAGAAAACAAACTATGCTCATCTAAAAGGAAAGGTGGGGGGAATGGATAAATTAAGATTAGTGTTACTATATGTATACAAACACATATTTTATACATATCTCAAAAAGACCGACTATATAGCAAGGGAGGTGTGTGGAACCCTCTGTAACATTTTACATGGGAAGACGATCTGTACTTGAATAGACATATATAACGTACAAATGAACCAGATTGTGTACATCTAGGACAAACAATATTCTAAGCTTTACCCCAACTAAAAAAAAAATTTAAAACCAAGAAGAAATAATGAGACATAAACTAATGGGGGTTTCTCCATGCATATTCCAATGTAATTTACAACCTAGGAACACGACTTCCAGAAAGGCTCTGCTGCCCTAATACCCAGATTTGGGAATGGACAAATGCTGCCTGCTTGAGGCCACCTCCCACAACATCACCTTTAAACCCATTGCTAAAGGTCACTAAATAGTCACCAAACTTGCAGTTCGGGAAATGACACCTGCTCTCTAAAAAAATTCTGGGGTGGAAAATTGACCAAAAAATTAAACAGAGGGCAACCTTCCAAGAAGACAATTTCAAGAGTTATATTGTATTCCCAATTGTTTCCTTTTTTGAACAGAAAAGAAAACGGCGGAGAAAAATGATGAGTTTTACGAATTTTCAGAGACATGCAAACCCAAATTACAAAAACCTATCAGCTCACAGCAGCCAGAAGGGCCATTAGCATAAATGCTGCAAACAATAAATGCTGAAGCGATTGTGGAGAAATGCGTACCCTCGATTCTAAGGGGGACGTGGTAAGAGCCACTAATGAAAACACAAAGTAGGTGCTTGGAAAAGGGAAACACGGTGCTACCAGTCAATGAATCACACCCACTGCTGGGCCTATCACCTGAGAAAATGAGGATCAAAAAGTCACAGGCTGGCAATCATGCACTCCAACAATATTTACCATAGCCAACAATTGGAAGCAATGAAAATGTCCATCAACCGAGGAATGCACAAAGTCGAAGTGGTCCACGTACACAGTGGAAATTTACTCCAATAAAAAATAAAAATTACATTTAAAAATCCAACAAAAGTAAAGAGACATCAGCTTGTGTGGGTTTGTCCAGGCACGCTCCACTCTAATTTATAACCGAGAAACACCGCAGGCCGCAAGGGCTTTCCCCTAGTTACAAGGGTGGGGAACATAGAAAGGCTGCCGCCCTCTGGCAGTTACCTGCAAAAGCAGCTTTAAAGCCTGTGCTAATGGTCATTTCATAGGAAGAAGTACTGCAGAACTGTAAATGAAACCTGCCTTCGAAATGTCTTGAGGGAGGTCATGGCCAAAACATTTCAAAATGTGACACATACTTTAAGAGAACACTTTGAAGAACTAAGGGGTAATCATAGCTTGAAAAATAAAAAGGACATGCCTTCAAGCTCAATTTCAACGGATTATGAGGCACGTGCTAATTCAACCACAAAGAGGTTTCAGATCACACTTGTCAGAATAACCATCAGCAAGAAAACTACAAACAATAAATGCTGAAGGTGTTGTAGAGAAATGCATACCCTCAACTTCAAGGGGGACGTAAGTTGGAATGGGCCACGAACTAGAGCAGAATGGAGGTGCCTTAAAAAGGTAAACATTGAGCTACCATATGATCCAGCAGGCCCACTCCTCGACCTATAATCTAAGAAGAGAGAATTGGAAAGACACAGGCAGGCAAATCTGCATGGCACAGTATTACAATAGCCAAGATATGGAAGGAACCAAAAAGTCCACCAACAGATGGGTGGACACAGAAGAACTCCTCCATGTACAGATGGAATATTCGCTAGTGAAAAAAATGAAACAATGCCATTTGCAGCACCATAGATGAGTCTAGACGTAATCACACCACCTGTAGTAAGTGAGAAAGCAAAAGACATATATCCTATCATATCACTTTTTGGAGTTACTTAAAAATTGATACCAATGAAGATATTTCCACAGGGAAAGGCAATCACAGATTCATTAAAAAACTTATGGTTCACCAAATAGAAAGGGATGAGGATTGGATACATTACCATATTAAGGTTAACAGAGATATACAAACCATGTGAAATATATAATCACCAAAGACATAAGGAAGACCAGGAGAAAACTACTCAATATTGTGCCAAAACCCACATGGGAAAAGAATGCGAGGAAGAATAGATACACGTATATGTGTGAAAGAACCACATTTGCACACCGAACAAACAAACCATTTTAATCAAATTGGCTTGGATAAAAAATAAAAAGTAAATTATAAATATGAACAAGATGTAATGAGACATAAACATAAAGGGTTTTTTCCTGCCACATTGCATTCTAATTTACAACCTAGAACACCACCTCCATTAAGGCTCTGTTTCCCCAGTTACCAAATTTGGTAAAGGGGAAATGATGCCACCTTGTGGCCGTTTCCTGCAAGAGCAGCTTTAAAATCACAGCTAATGGTCACTTAACATTCACAAGGACTCAGGGCTGTAAAGGACACCTGCCCTAAAAAATTGTGCTGAACTAGGGAATGGACAAAAAAATTCAAAACAGGCAAATGTTTCAAGAAGAGCATATGAAGAGTTACGTTTTACTCACGCTCTTTTGAAAAAAAAAGGAAAATGGATAAAAGCTCAACCTCAGGGAGTGTTAGACCCATGCAATCTAATCTACAAAAAGTTTCAACTTACACCAGTCCACTGACCATCAGCAAAAAGTCTACAAACAATAAATGCTGAAGGGGTTTCAGAGAACTGTGTACCCTCTACCTGCTGGTGAGACGTAAAGGGGTAACAGCCAATAATGAGAAAAGAAAGGAGCTGTGTTTAAAAGTAAAAATGGAGGCACCATTCAATCCAGCAGGCGCGTCATTGGACGTCTCACCTGAGAAGACAAGAATCGAGAAGACACAGGCCGCAAAAGCTGCAGTGCAGCCTTATTCACAATAGCCAAGACAGTGAAGCAATCAAAATGTCCAACAAGAGGTGAATGGATAAAAAAGAAGTGGTCCATGTACACAATGGAATATTAGCCATGGAAAACAATGAACCATTGCTCTTTGAGGCACCACAAATGAGTCTGGAGACAATCACGAAACATGAGGTAAGTCGGAAAGCAAAAGACCTATATTCTATGATATCACTTATAGGCGTTATCTAATAACTGACACAAATGAACATATTTCCACAGAGAAAGACACTCACAGACTTAGAAAACAAACTATGCTCATCTAAAAGGAAAGGTGGGGGGAATGGATAAATTAAGATTAGTGTTACTATATGTATACAAACAAATATTATATACATATCTCAAAAAGACCGACTATATAGCAAGGGAGGTGTGTGGAACCCTCTGTAACATTTTACATGGGAAGACGATCTGTACTTGAATAGACATATATAATGTACAAATGAACCAGATTGTGTAAACCTAGGACAAACAATATTCTAAGATTTACCACAATTAAAAAAAAAATTTAAAACCAAGAAGAAATAATGAGACATAAACTTATGGGGGTTTCTCCATGCACATTCCAATGTAATTTACAACCTAGGAACACGACTTCCAGAAAGGCTCTGCTGCCCTAATACCCAGATTTGGGAATGGAGAAATGCTGCCTGCTTGAGGCCACTTCCCACAACATCACCTTTAAACCCATTGCTAAAGGTCACTAAATAGTCACCAAACTTGCAGTTCGGGAAATGACACCTGCTCTCTAAAAAAATTCTGGGGTGGAAAATTGACCAAAAAATTAAACAGAGGGCAACCTTCCAAGAAGACAATTTCAAGAGATATATTGTATTCCCAATTGTTTCCTTTTTTTAACAGAAAAGAAAACGGCGGAGAAATATGATGAGTTTTACGAATTTTCAGAGACATGCAAACCCAAATTATAAAAATCTATCAGCTCACAGCAGCCAGAAGGGCCATTAGCATAAATGCTGCAAACAATAAATGCTGAAGCGATTGTGGAGAAATGTGTACCCTCGATTCTAAAGGGGACGTGGTAAGTGCCACTAATGAAAACAAACAGAAGGTGCTTTGAAAAGGGAAAAACGGTGCTACCAGTCAGTCAGTCACACCCAGTGCTGGGCCTATCACCTGAGAAAATGAGAATCAAAAAGTCACAGGCTGGCAATCCTGCACTCCAACAATATTTACCATAGCCAACACTTGGAAGCAATGAAAATGTCCATCAACTGAGGAATGCACAAAGTAGAAGTGGTCCACGTACACAGTGGAAAATTACTCCAATAAAAAATAAAAATTACATTTAAAAATCCAAAAAAAGTAAGGAGACATCAGCTTGCGTGGGTTTGTCCAGGCACACTCCACTCTAATTTAAAACCGAGAAACACCACAGTCCGCAAGGGCTTTCCCCTAGTTACAAGGGTGGGGAACATAGAAAGGCTGCCACCCTATGGCAGTTACCTGCAAAACCAGCTTTAAAGCCTGTGCTAATGGTCATTTCATAGGAAGAAATAATGCAGGACTATAAATGAAACCTGCTCTCAAAATGTCTTGAGGGAGGTAATGGCCAAAACATTTAAAAATGTGACACATACTTTAAGAGAGCACTTTGAAGAACTAAGGGTTAATCTCAGCTTGAAAAATAAATAGGACTTGCCTTCAAGCTCAATTTCAAAGGATTATGAGGCACGTGCGAATTCAACCACAAAGAGGTATCAGATCACAATTGTCAGAATAACCATCAGCAAGAAAATTACAAACAATAAATGCTGAAGGTGTTGTAGAGAAATGCATACCCTCAACTTCAAGGGGGACGTAACTTGGAAAGGGCCACGAAATAGAACAGAATGGAGGTGCATTAAAAAGGTCAACATTGAGCTACCATATGATGCAGCAGGCCCACTCCTCGACCTATAATCTAAGAAGAGAGAATTGGAAAGACACAGGCAGGCAAATCTGCATGGCACAGTATTACAATAGCCAAGATATGGAAGGAACCAAAAAGTCCACCAACAGATGGGTGGACACAGAAGAACTCCTCCATGTACAGATGGAATATTCGCTAGTGAAAAAAATGAAACAATGCCATTTGCAGCACCATAGATGAGTCTAGACGTAATCACGCCACCTGTAGTCAGTGAGAAAGCAAAAGACACATATCCTATCATATCACTTTTTGGAGTTACTTAAAAATTGATACCAATGAAGATATTTCCACAGAGAAAGGCAATCACAGATTCATTAAAAAAACTTATGGTTCACCAAATAGAAAGGGATGAGGATTGGTTACATTACCATATTGGGGTTAACAAAGATATACAAACCATGTGAAATATATAACCACCAAAGACGTACGGAAGACCAGGAGAGGGACTACTCAACATTGTGCCATAACCTACATGGGAAAAGGATGCGAGGAAGAATAGATACACGTATATGTGTGAAAGAACCACATCTTGCACACCTAGAACAAACAAACCATTGTAATCAAATTTGCTGGGATAAAAAATAAAAAGTAAATTACAAATATGAACAAGAAGTAATGAGACATAAACTAAAGGGCTTTTTCCTGGCATATTCCATTCTAATATACAACCTAGAACACCACTTCCATTAAGGCTCTGTTTCCCTAGTAAACAAATTTGGTAAAGGAGAAATGCTGCCACCTTGTGGCCGTTTCCTGCAAGAGCAGCTTTAAACTCACAGCTAATGGTCACTTAACATTCACAAGGACTCAGGGCTGTAAAGGACACTTGCTCTAAAAATTGGTGCTGAAGTAGGGAATGGACAAACAAATTCAAAACAGGCAAATGTTTCAAGAAGAGATTATGAAGAGTTAAGTTTTACTCACACTCTTTTTCAAAAAAAGGAAAATGGATAAAAGCTCAACCTCAGGGAGTGTTAGACGCATGCAATCTACTCTACAAAAAGTTTCCACTTACACCAGTCGACTGACCATCAGCAAAAAGTCTACAAACAATAAAGGCTGAAGGGGTTTCAGAGAACTGTGTACCCTCTACCTGCTGGTGAGACGTAAAGGGGTAACAGCCAATAATGAGAAAAGAAAGGAGCTGTGTTTAAAAGTAAAAATGGAGGCACCATTCAATCCAGCAGGCGCAACATTGGACGTCTCACCTGAGAAGACAAGAATCGAGAAGACACAGGCCGCAAAAGCTGCAGTGCAGCCTTATTCACAATAGCCAAGACAGTGAAGCAATCAAAATGTCCAACAACAGGTGAATGGATAAAGAAGTGGTCCATGTACACAATGGAATATTAGCCATGGAAGACAATGAAGCATTGCTCTCTGAGGCACCACAAATGAGTCTGGAAATAATCACGAAACATGAGGTAAGTCGGAAAGCAAAAGACCTATATTCTATGATATCACTTATAGGCGTTATCTAATAACTGACACAAATGAACATATTTCCACAGAGAAAGACACTCACAGACTTAGAAAACAAACTATGCTCATCTAAAAGGAAAGGTGGGGGGAATGGATAAATTAAGATTAGTGTTACTATATGTATACAAACACATATTTTATACATATCTCAAAAAGACCGACTATATAGCAAGGGAGGTGTGTGGAACCCTCTGTAACATTTTACATGGGAAGACGATCTGTACTTGAATAGACATATATAACGTACAAATGAACCAGATTGTGTACATCTAGGACAAACAATATTCTAAGCTTTACCCCAACTAAAAAAAAAATTTAAAACCAAGAAGAAATAATGAGACATAAACTAATGGGGGTTTCTCCATGCATATTCCAATGTAATTTACAACCTAGGAACACGACTTCCAGAAAGGCTCTGCTGCCCTAATACCCAGATTTGGGAATGGACAAATGCTGCCTGCTTGAGGCCACCTCCCACAACATCACCTTTAAACCCATTGCTAAAGGTCACTAAATAGTCACCAAACTTGCAGTTCGGGAAATGACACCTGCTCTCTAAAAAAATTCTGGGGTGGAAAATTGACCAAAAAATTAAACAGAGGGCAACCTTCCAAGAAGACAATTTCAAGAGTTATATTGTATTCCCAATTGTTTCCTTTTTTGAACAGAAAAGAAAACGGCGGAGAAAAATGATGAGTTTTACGAATTTTCAGACACATGCAAACCCAAATTACAAAAACCTATCAGCTCACAGCAGCCAGAAGGGCCATTAGCATAAATGCTGCAAACAATAAATGCTGAAGCGATTGTGGAGAAATGCGTACCCTCGATTCTAAAGGGGACGTGGTAAGAGCCACTAATGAAAACACAAAGTAGGTGCTTGGAAAAGGGAAACACGGTGCTACCAGTCAATGAATCACACCCACTGCTGGGCCTATCACCTGAGAAAATGAGGATCAAAAAGTCACAGGCTGGCAATCATGCACTCCAACAATATTTACCATAGCCAACAATTGGAAGCAATGAAAATGTCCATCAACCGAGGAATGCACAAAGTCGAAGTGGTCCACGTACACAGTGGAAATTTACTCCAATAAAAAATAAAAATTACATTTAAAAATCCAACAAAAGTAAAGAGACATCAGCTTGTGTGGGTTTGTCCAGGCACGCTCCACTCTAATTTATAACCGAGAAACACCACAGGCCGCAAGGGCTTTCCCCTAGTTACAAGGGTGGGGAACATAGAAAGGCTGCCGCCCTCTGGCAGTTACCTGCAAAAGCAGCTTTAAAGCCTGTGCTAATGGTCATTTCATAGGAAGAAGTACTGCAGAACTGTAAATGAAACCTGCCTTCGAAATGTCTTGAGGGAGGTCATGGCCAAAACATTTCAAAATGTGACACATACTTTAAGAGAACACTTTGAAGAACTAAGGGGTAATCATAGCTTGAAAAATAAAAAGGACATGCCTTCAAGCTCAATTTCAACGGATTATGAGGCACGTGCTAATTCAACCACAAAGAGGTTTCAGATCACACTTGTCAGAATAACCATCAGCAAGAAAACTACAAACAATAAATGCTGAAGGTGTTGTAGAGAAATGCATACCCTCAACTTCAAGGGGGACGTAAGTTGGAATGGGCCACGAACTAGAGCAGAATGGAGGTGCCTTAAAAAGGTAAACATTGAGCTACCATATGATCCAGCAGGCCCACTCCTCGACCTATAATCTAAGAAGAGAGAATTGGAAAGACACAGGCAGGCAAATCTGCATGGCACAGTATTACAATAGCCAAGATATGGAAGTAACCAAAAAGTCCACCAACAGATGGGTGGACACAGAAGAACTCCTCCATGTACAGATGGAATATTCGCTAGTGAAAAAAATGAAACAATGCCATTTGCAGCACCATAGATGAGTCTAGACGTAATCACACCACCTGTAGTAAGTGAGAAAGCAAAAGACATATATCCTATCATATCACTTTTTGGAGTTACTTAAAAATTGATACCAATGAAGATATTTCCACAGGGAAAGGCAATCACAGATTCATTAAAAAACTTATGGTTCACCAAATAGAAAGGGATGAGGATTGGATACATTACCATATTAAGGTTAACAGAGATATACAAACCATGTGAAATATATAATCACCAAAGACATAAGGAAGACCAGGAGAAAACTACTCAATATTGTGCCATAACCCACATGGGAAAAGAATGCGAGGAAGAATAGATACACGTATATGTGTGAAAGAACCACATTTGCACACCGAACAAACAAACCATTTTAATCAAATTGGCTTGGATAAAAAATAAAAAGTAAATTATAAATATGAACAAGATGTAATGAGACATAAACATAAAGGGTTTTTTCCTGCCACATTGCATTCTAATTTACAACCTAGAACACCACCTCCATTAAGGCTCTGTTTCCCCAGTTACCAAATTTGGTAAAGGGGAAATGATGCCACC
>NW_028122764.1:0-132241 GCF_965194805.1 Balaenoptera borealis | reverse complement strand
TCCAGCTGTGGGTCTAGATATGGTCAATCCAGGTTGCATCACAGCCCCTGAACGCATTGTGTAAGAATTTCTCTCTCTTTCACTGTCTTTGTTTCATGGGTGTTTCAAAGTAATTTATTTTTATAATGGGGTTTAGCTGCTTTTCACTGCTGTGTTTATGCCGCTTTTTACCCACTTGACACACTAACAGAGAGATATCAATACATAGGTTTTAAGATTATTACTAGTCAGATATATTCTTGTGCGGTGAATAGGGCGTGTTGAGTCCAGTTCTCTGAGCAAGGAGTAGGTCTTGTCTATTACATATTGGGTTTATGGAACGGTATCTGAGCTAATTTGAAACCCTTGTTTTATGTATCACCCCACCTCACCTTTCCCGTTAAGCAGCCATAGTGTGTTTTCTGCATGTGTGACTCTGTTCTGTTTTGTAATTCAGTTCAAGTGTAACGGTTTTTACATTCCCTCTATCAGTGATACCTTATGAGAAGTGTCCTTTTCTGTGTGACTTATTTCACTTAGAGTCGTCGTACCTAAATCCACTCATCATGCTGCTACTAGCCTTATGACATTGATTTCACGGCTGAGTGATATTCCATTGTACATAAGGACCACAACTTCTTTATCCATTTTTCTCTTTCCTGGGATATTGAAGGTGGAATGAAGTGGAGGTCCTTGTCAACAGAGCAGCCCTAAACTTTGGGGTGCTTGTGTCTTGCTGATTTTTCATTTTCCCAATTTATACCCCCATGAGTGGAAGTGCCCTATGCTCTCTAAGCTTTGCTTTTTAGACGTTTCAGGACTCACCGTACACTTCTCCAGAGTGGCTGTTGACAATTTACATCCCGCCCATCAGTGTAGCAAGGCTCCCAGTTCTCCATGGCCTGTCCTGCATTTCTGGTGTTGACACTTTTTTCAGCATGGCCCTTTTGACCGATGGGAAGCGAGACATCTTTGTAGCGCTGATTTGCCTTTCCAGGTTGCTTGGTTGGCCAAAAAGGGCGTATGCGTTTTTTCCTGAATATATTCAGGAAAAAACGCATACGCCCTTTTCGGCCAAGGGCATCATTGTCAACGTTTTGCCGCTTTTCATGTGCTTTAAAGGCGATTCGAATCTACCTCCTGAAATCTGTTTCCTGCAGTTCTGCCTTGATTTCAAATCCTCTTCTTTGCCTTCCCTCAATATATTTGTGGATGAGAGTTATCATTTATAACTCTGCAGGTTTGTGAATTGCAGTGCCCTGAACCTCCATTTTACAACTCGCTTTTTAGGGAGCTGGCCGCAAAAGCGCAGGATGGCTTCAGGCCCTGTTCTGGTTCCGGGGGGCAGGCTGAGCCTGTGGTTAATTCTTCTTCCTGATGGGAAAATAGAGTGACCTGTGCCTGTCCCAACACCAAGAGCTAGTCTTTCATTGGTTCCACGTCTTCCCGTTCATCCTCAGTACAAATTGCAACCTGTACGGAACAGGAGGTTAAAGGTGCTGATGCTCCAAGGAGGGAGATTGCTAGTAAAGTGGCTGGAATGGCGAACCCGGGCACAAGCAGATGAGAAATGAGGTGCGTTTTAGAAACCTTTCCCCATCACACGGTGTACCATCTTCTGGGTATCTCATGCATGTTTTCGATGTAGGAAGATGCCCTTGAACCTGGAGATTTGGGACCCATGCGATGGGTACCACGCAGTATTACTTTAAAGGGTCTGCGTTTGCTCACCCAACCTCACCAAACCTCTCAGCCGCAACAGTGTCCACCCTTAGGTCTCATCCAGCTGTGGGTCTAGATATGGTCAATCCAGGTTGCATCACAGCCCCTGAACGCATTGTGTAAGAATTTCTCTCTCTTTCACTGTCTTTGTTTCATGGGTGTTTCAAAGTAATTTATTTTTATAATGGGGTTTAGCTGCTTTTCACTGCTGTGTTTATGCCGCTTTTTACCCACTTGACACACTAACAGAGAGATATCAATACATAGGTTTTAAGATTATTACTAGTCAGATATATTCTTGTGCGGTGAATAGGGCGTGTTGAGTCCAGTTCTCTGAGCAAGGAGTAGGTCTTGTCTATTACATATTGGGTTTATGGAACGGTATCTGAGCTAATTTGAAACCCTTGTTTTATGTATCACCCCACCTCACCTTTCCCGTTAAGCAGCCATAGTGTGTTTTCTGCATGTGTGACTCTGTTCTGTTTTGTAATTCAGTTCAAGTGTAACGGTTTTTACATTCCCTCTATCAGTGATACCTTATGAGAAGTGTCCTTTTCTGTGTGACTTATTTCACTTAGAGTCGTCGTACCTAAATCCACTCATCATGCTGCTACTAGCCTTATGACATTGATTTCACGGCTGAGTGATATTCCATTGTACATAAGGACCACAACTTCTTTATCCATTTTTCTCTTTCCTGGGATATTGAAGGTGGAATGAAGTGGAGGTCCTTGTCAACAGAGCAGCCCTAAACTTTGGGGTGCTTGTGTCTTGCTGATTTTTCATTTTCCCAATTTATACCCCCATGAGTGGAAGTGCCCTATGCTCTCTAAGCTTTGCTTTTTAGACGTTTCAGGACTCACCGTACACTTCTCCAGAGTGGCTGTTGACAATTTACATCCCGCCCATCAGTGTAGCAAGGCTCCCAGTTCTCCATGGCCTGTCCTGCATTTCTGGTTTTGACACTTTTTTCAGCATGGCCCTTTTGACCGATGGGAAGCGAGACATCTTTGTAGCGCTGATTTGCCTTTCCAGGTTGCTTGGTTGGCCAAAAAGGGCGTATGCGTTTTTTCCTGAATATATTCAGGAAAAAACGCATACGCCCTTTTCGGCCAAGGGCATCATTGTCAACGTTTTGCCGCTTTTCATGTGCTTTAAAGGCGATTCGAATCTACCTCCTGAAATCTGTTTCCTGCAGTTCTGCCTTGATTTCAAATCCTCTTCTTTGCCTTCCCTCAATATATTTGTGGATGAGAGTTATCATTTATAACTCTGCAGGTTTGTGAATTGCAGTGCCCTGAACCTCCATTTTACAACTCGCTTTTTAGGGAGCTGGCCGCAAAAGCGCAGGATGGCTTCAGGCCCTGTTCTGGTTCCGGGGGGCAGGCTGAGCCTGTGGTTAATTCTTCTTCCTGATGGGAAAATAGAGTGACCTGTGCCTGTCCCAACACCAAGAGCTAGTCTTTCATTGGTTCCACGTCTTCCCGTTCATCCTCAGTACAAATTGCAACCTGTACGGAACAGGAGGTTAAAGGTGCTGATGCTCCAAGGAGGGAGATTGCTAGTAAAGTGGCTGGAATGGCGAACCCGGGCACAAGCAGATGAGAAATGAGGTGCGTTTTAGAAACCTTTCCCCATCACACGGTGTACCATCTTCTGGGTATCTCATGCATGTTTTCGATGTAGGAAGATGCCCTTGAACCTGGAGATTTGGGACCCATGCGATGGGTACCACGCAGTATTACTTTAAAGGGTCTGCGTTTGCTCACCCAACCTCACCAAACCTCTCAGCCGCAACAGTGTCCACCCTTAGGTCTCATCCAGCTGTGGGTCTAGATATGGTCAATCCAGGTTGCATCACAGCCCCTGAACGCATTGTGTAAGAATTTCTCTCTCTTTCACTGTCTTTGTTTCATGGGTGTTTCAAAGTAATTTATTTTTATAATGGGGTTTAGCTGCTTTTCACTGCTGTGTTTATGCCGCTTTTTACCCACTTGACACACTAACAGAGAGATATCAATACATAGGTTTTAAGATTATTACTAGTCAGATATATTCTTGTGCGGTGAATAGGGCGTGTTGAGTCCAGTTCTCTGAGCAAGGAGTAGGTCTTGTCTATTACATATTGGGTTTATGGAACGGTATCTGAGCTAATTTGAAACCCTTGTTTTATGTATCACCCCACCTCACCTTTCCCGTTAAGCAGCCATAGTGTGTTTTCTGCATGTGTGACTCTGTTCTGTTTTGTAATTCAGTTCAAGTGTAACGGTTTTTACATTCCCTCTATCAGTGATACCTTATGAGAAGTGTCCTTTTCTGTGTGACTTATTTCACTTAGAGTCGTCGTACCTAAATCCACTCATCATGCTGCTACTAGCCTTATGACATTGATTTCACGGCTGAGTGATATTCCATTGTACATAAGGACCACAACTTCTTTATCCATTTTTCTCTTTCCTGGGATATTGAAGGTGGAATGAAGTGGAGGTCCTTGTCAACAGAGCAGCCCTAAACTTTGGGGTGCTTGTGTCTTGCTGATTTTTCATTTTCCCAATTTATACCCCCATGAGTGGAAGTGCCCTATGCTCTCTAAGCTTTGCTTTTTAGACGTTTCAGGACTCACCGTACACTTCTCCAGAGTGGCTGTTGACAATTTACATCCCGCCCATCAGTGTAGCAAGGCTCCCATTTCTCCATGGCCTGTCCTGCATTTCTGGTGTTGACACTTTTTTCAGCATGGCCCTTTTGACCGATGGAAAGCGAGACATCTTTGTAGCGCTGATTTGCCTTTCCAGGTTGCTCGGTTGGCCAAAAAGGGCGTATGCGTTTTTTCCTGAATATATTCAGGAAAAAACGCATACGCCCTTTTCGGCCAAGGGCATCATTGTCAACGTTTTGCCGCTTTTCATGTGCTTTAAAGGCGATTCGAATCTACCTCCTGAAATCTGTTTCCTGCAATTCTGCCTTGATTTCAAATCCTCTTCTTTGCCTTCCCTCAATATATTTGTGGATGAGAGTTATCATTTATAACTCTGCAGGTTTGTGAATTGCAGTGCCCTGAACCTCCATTTTACAACTCGCTTTTTATGGAGCTGGCCGCAAAAGCGCAGGATGGCTAGGCCCTGTTCTGGTTCCGGGGGGCAGGCTGAGCCTGTGGTTAATTCTTCTTCCTGATGGGAAAATAGAGTGACCTGTGCCTGTCCCAACACCAAGAGCTAGTCTTTCATTGGTTCCACGTCTTCCCGTTCATCCTCAGTACAAATTGCAACCTGTACGGAACAGGAGGTTAAAGGTGCTGATGCTCCAAGGAGGGAGATTGCTAGTAAAGTGGCTGGAATGGCGAACCCGGGCACAAGCAGATGAGAAATGAGGTGCGTTTTAGAAACCTTTCCCCATCACACGGTGTACCATCTTCTGGGTATCTCATGCATGTTTTCGATGTAGGAAGATGCCCTTGAACCTGGAGATTTGGGACCCATGCGATGGGTACCACGCAGTATTATTTAAAGGGTCTGCGTTTGCTCACCCAACCTCACCAAACCTCTCAGCCGCAACAGTGTCCACCCTTATGTCTCATCCAGCTGTGGGTCTAGATATGGTCAATCCAGGTTGCATCACAGCCCCTGAACGCATTGTGTAAGAATTTCGCTCTCTTTCACTGTCTTTGTTTCATGGGTTTTTCAAAGTAATTTATTTTTATAATGGGGTTTAGCTGCTTTTCACTGCTGTGTTTATGCCGCTTTACACCCACTTGACACAGTAACAGAGAGATATCAATACATAGGTTTTAAGATTATTACTAGTCAGATATATTCTTGTGCGGTGAATAGGGCGTGTTGAGTCCAGTTCTCTGAGCAAGGAGTAGGTCTTGTCTATTACATATTGGGTTTATGGAACGGTATCTGAGCTAATTTGAAACCCTTGTTTTATGTATCACCCCACCTCACCTTTCCCGTTAAGCAGCCATAGTGTGTTTTCTGCATGTGTGACTCTGTTCTGTTTTGTAATTCAGTTCAAGTGTAACGGTTTTTACATTCCCTCTATCAGTGATACCTTATGAGAAGTGTCCTTTTCTGTGTGACTTATTTCACTTAGAGTCGTCGTACCTAAATCCACTCATCATGCTGCTACTAGCCTTATGACATTGATTTCACGGCTGAGTGATATTCCATTGTACATAAGGACCACAACTTCTTTATCCATTTTTCTCTTTCCTGGGATATTGAAGGTGGAATGAAGTGGAGGTCCTTGTCAACAGAGCAGCCCTAAACTTTGGGGTGCTTGTGTCTTGCTGATTTTTCATTTTCCCAATTTATACCCCCATGAGTGGAAGTGCCCTATGCTCTCTAAGCTTTGCTTTTTAGACGTTTCAGGACTCACCGTACACTTCTCCAGAGTGGCTGTTGACAATTTACATCCCGCCCATCAGTGTAGCAAGGCTCCCATTTCTCCATGGCCTGTCCTGCATTTCTGGTTTTGACACTTTTTTCAGCATGGCCCTTTTGACCGATGGGAAGCGAGACATCTTTGTAGCGCTGATTTGCCTTTCCAGGTTGCTCGGTTGGCCAAAAAGGGCGTATGCGTTTTTTCCTGAATATATTCAGGAAAAAACGCATACGCCCTTTTCGGCCAAGGGCATCATTGTCAACGTTTTGCCGCTTTTCATGTGCTTTAAAGGCGATTCGAATCTACCTCCTGAAATCTGTTTCCTGCAATTCTGCCTTGATTTCAAATCCTCTTCTTTGCCTTCCCTCAATATATTTGTGGATGAGAGTTATCATTTATAACTCTGCAGGTTTGTGAATTGCAGTGCCCTGAACCTCCATTTTACAACTCGCTTTTTAGGGAGCTGGCCGCAAAAGCGCAGGATGGCTAGGCCCTGTTCTGGTTCCGGGGGGCAGGCTGAGCCTGTGGTTAATTCTTCTTCCTGATGGGAAAATAGAGTGACCTGTGCCTGTCCCAACACCAAGAGCTAGTCTTTCATTGGTTCCACGTCTTCCCGTTCATCCTCAGTACAAATTGCAACCTGTACGGAACAGGAGGTTAAAGGTGCTGATGCTCCAAGGAGGGAGATTGCTAGTAAAGTGGCTGGAATGGCGAACCCGGGCACAAGCAGATGAGAAATGAGGTGCGTTTTAGAAACCTTTCCCCATCACACGGTGTACCATCTTCTGGGTATCTCATGCATGTTTTCGATGTAGGAAGATGCCCTTGAACCTGGAGATTTGGGACCCATGCGATGGGTACCACGCAGTATTATTTAAAGGGTCTGCGTTTGCTCACCCAACCTCACCAAACCTCTCAGCCGCAACAGTGTCCACCCTTAGGTCTCATCCAGCTGTGGGTCTAGATATGGTCAATCCAGGTTGCATCACAGCCCCTGAACGCATTGTGTAAGAATTTCGCTCTCTTTCACTGTCTTTGTTTCATGGGTTTTTCAAAGTAATTTATTTTTATAATGGGGTTTAGCTGCTTTTCACTGCTGTGTTTATGCCGCTTTACACCCACTTGACACAGTAACAGAGAGATATCAATACATAGGTTTTAAGATTATTACTAGTCAGATATATTCTTGTGCGGTGAATAGGGCGTGTTGAGTCCAGTTCTCTGAGCAAGGAGTAGGTCTTGTCTATTACATATTGGGTTTATGGAACGGTATCTGAGCTAATTTGAAACCCTTGTTTTATGTATCACCCCACCTCACCTTTCCCGTTAAGCAGCCATAGTGTGTTTTCTGCATGTGTGACTCTGTTCTGTTTTGTAATTCAGTTCAAGTGTAACGGTTTTTACATTCCCTCTATCAGTGATACCTTATGAGAAGTGTCCTTTTCTGTGTGACTTATTTCACTTAGAGTCGTCGTACCTAAATCCACTCATCATGCTGCTACTAGCCTTATGACATTGATTTCACGGCTGAGTGATATTCCATTGTACATAAGGACCACAACTTCTTTATCCATTTTTCTCTTTCCTGGGATATTGAAGGTGGAATGAAGTGGAGGTCCTTGTCAACAGAGCAGCCCTAAACTTTGGGGTGCTTGTGTCTTGCTGATTTTTCATTTTCCCAATTTATACCCCCATGAGTGGAAGTGCCCTATGCTCTCTAAGCTTTGCTTTTTAGACGTTTCAGGACTCACCGTACACTTCTCCAGAGTGGCTGTTGACAATTTACATCCCGCCCATCAGTGTAGCAAGGCTCCCAGTTCTCCATGGCCTGTCCTGCATTTCTGGTTTTGACACTTTTTTCAGCATGGCCCTTTTGACCGATGGGAAGCGAGACATCTTTGTAGCGCTGATTTGCCTTTCCAGGTTGCTCGGTTGGCCAAAAAGGGCGTATGCGTTTTTTCCTGAATATATTCAGGAAAAAACGCATACGCCCTTTTCGGCCAAGGGCATCATTGTCAACGTTTTGCCGCTTTTCATGTGCTTTAAAGGCGATTCGAATCTACCTCCTGAAATCTGTTTCCTGCAGTTCTGCCTTGATTTCAAATCCTCTTCTTTGCCTTCCCTCAATATATTTGTGGATGAGAGTTATCATTTATAACTCTGCAGGTTTGTGAATTGCAGTGCCCTGAACCTCCATTTTACAACTCGCTTTTTAGGGAGCTGGCCGCAAAAGCGCAGGATGGCTTCAGGCCCTGTTCTGGTTCCGGGGGGCAGGCTGAGCCTGTGGTTAATTCTTCTTCCTGATGGGAAAATAGAGTGACCTGTGCCTGTCCCAACACCAAGAGCTAGTCTTTCATTGGTTCCACGTCTTCCCGTTCATCCTCAGTACAAATTGCAACCTGTACGGAACAGGAGGTTAAAGGTGCTGATGCTCCAAGGAGGGAGATTGCTAGTAAAGTGGCTGGAATGGCGAACCCGGGCACAAGCAGATGAGAAATGAGGTGCGTTTTAGAAACCTTTCCCCATCACACGGTGTACCATCTTCTGGGTATCTCATGCATGTTTTCGATGTAGGAAGATGCCCTTGAACCTGGAGATTTGGGACCCATGCGATGGGTACCACGCAGTATTACTTTAAAGGGTCTGCGTTTGCTCACCCAACCTCACCAAACCTCTCAGCCGCAACAGTGTCCACCCTTAGGTCTCATCCAGCTGTGGGTCTAGATATGGTCAATCCAGGTTGCATCACAGCCCCTGAACGCATTGTGTAAGAATTTCGCTCTCTTTCATTGTCTTTGTTTCATGGGTGTTTCAAAGTAATTTATTTTTATAATGGGGTTTAGCTGCTTTTCACTGCTGTGTTTATGCCGCTTTTTACCCACTTGACACACTAACAGAGAGATATCAATACATAGGTTTTAAGATTATTACTAGTCAGATATATTCTTGTGCGGTGAATAGGGCGTGTTGAGTCCAGTTCTCTGAGCAAGGAGTAGGTCTTGTCTATTACATATTGGGTTTATGGAACGGTATCTGAGCTAATTTGAAACCCTTGTTTTATGTATCACCCCACCTCACCTTTCCCGTTAAGCAGCCATAGTGTGTTTTCTGCATGTGTGACTCTGTTCTGTTTTGTAATTCAGTTCAAGTGTAACGGTTTTTACATTCCCTCTATCAGTGATACCTTATGAGAAGTGTCCTTTTCTGTGTGACTTATTTCACTTAGAGTCGTCGTACCTAAATCCACTCATCATGCTGCTACTAGCCTTATGACATTGATTTCACGGCTGAGTGATATTCCATTGTACATAAGGACCACAACTTCTTTATCCATTTTTCTCTTTCCTGGGATATTGAAGGTGGAATGAAGTGGAGGTCCTTGTCAACAGAGCAGCCCTAAACTTTGGGGTGCTTGTGTCTTGCTGATTTTTCATTTTCCCAATTTATACCCCCATGAGTGGAAGTGCCCTATGCTCTCTAAGCTTTGCTTTTTAGACGTTTCAGGACTCACCGTACACTTCTCCAGAGTGGCTGTTGACAATTTACATCCCGCCCATCAGTGTAGCAAGGCTCCCATTTCTCCATGGCCTGTCCTGCATTTCTGGTGTTGACACTTTTTTCAGCATGGCCCTTTTGACCGATGGAAAGCGAGACATCTTTGTAGCGCTGATTTGCCTTTCCAGGTTGCTCGGTTGGCCAAAAAGGGCGTATGCGTTTTTTCCTGAATATATTCAGGAAAAAACGCATACGCCCTTTTCGGCCAAGGGCATCATTGTCAACGTTTTGCCGCTTTTCATGTGCTTTAAAGGCGATTCGAATCTACCTCCTGAAATCTGTTTCCTGCAATTCTGCCTTGATTTCAAATCCTCTTCTTTGCCTTCCCTCAATATATTTGTGGATGAGAGTTATCATTTATAACTCTGCAGGTTTGTGAATTGCAGTGCCCTGAACCTCCATTTTACAACTCGCTTTTTATGGAGCTGGCCGCAAAAGCGCAGGATGGCTAGGCCCTGTTCTGGTTCCGGGGGGCAGGCTGAGCCTGTGGTTAATTCTTCTTCCTGATGGGAAAATAGAGTGACCTGTGCCTGTCCCAACACCAAGAGCTAGTCTTTCATTGGTTCCACGTCTTCCCGTTCATCCTCAGTACAAATTGCAACCTGTACGGAACAGGAGGTTAAAGGTGCTGATGCTCCAAGGAGGGAGATTGCTAGTAAAGTGGCTGGAATGGCGAACCCGGGCACAAGCAGATGAGAAATGAGGTGCGTTTTAGAAACCTTTCCCCATCACACGGTGTACCATCTTCTGGGTATCTCATGCATGTTTTCGATGTAGGAAGATGCCCTTGAACCTGGAGATTTGGGACCCATGCGATGGGTACCACGCAGTATTATTTAAAGGGTCTGCGTTTGCTCACCCAACCTCACCAAACCTCTCAGCCGCAACAGTGTCCACCCTTAGGTCTCATCCAGCTGTGGGTCTAGATATGGTCAATCCAGGTTGCATCACAGCCCCTGAACGCATTGTGTAAGAATTTCGCTCTCTTTCACTGTCTTTGTTTCATGGGTTTTTCAAAGTAATTTATTTTTATAATGGGGTTTAGCTGCTTTTCACTGCTGTGTTTATGCCGCTTTACACCCACTTGACACAGTAACAGAGAGATATCAATACATAGGTTTTAAGATTATTACTAGTCAGATATATTCTTGTGCGGTGAATAGGGCGTGTTGAGTCCAGTTCTCTGAGCAAGGAGTAGGTCTTGTCTATTACATATTGGGTTTATGGAACGGTATCTGAGCTAATTTGAAACCCTTGTTTTATGTATCACCCCACCTCACCTTTCCCGTTAAGCAGCCATAGTGTGTTTTCTGCATGTGTGACTCTGTTCTGTTTTGTAATTCAGTTCAAGTGTAACGGTTTTTACATTCCCTCTATCAGTGATACCTTATGAGAAGTGTCCTTTTCTGTGTGACTTATTTCACTTAGAGTCGTCGTACCTAAATCCACTCATCATGCTGCTACTAGCCTTATGACATTGATTTCACGGCTGAGTGATATTCCATTGTACATAAGGACCACAACTTCTTTATCCATTTTTCTCTTTCCTGGGATATTGAAGGTGGAATGAAGTGGAGGTCCTTGTCAACAGAGCAGCCCTAAACTTTGGGGTGCTTGTGTCTTGCTGATTTTTCATTTTCCCAATTTATACCCCCATGAGTGGAAGTGCCCTATGCTCTCTAAGCTTTGCTTTTTAGACGTTTCAGGACTCACCGTACACTTCTCCAGAGTGGCTGTTGACAATTTACATCCCGCCCATCAGTGTAGCAAGGCTCCCATTTCTCCATGGCCTGTCCTGCATTTCTGGTTTTGACACTTTTTTCAGCATGGCCCTTTTGACCGATGGGAAGCGAGACATCTTTGTAGCGCTGATTTGCCTTTCCAGGTTGCTCGGTTGGCCAAAAAGGGCGTATGCGTTTTTTCCTGAATATATTCAGGAAAAAACGCATACGCCCTTTTCGGCCAAGGGCATCATTGTCAACGTTTTGCCGCTTTTCATGTGCTTTAAAGGCGATTCGAATCTACCTCCTGAAATCTGTTTCCTGCAATTCTGCCTTGATTTCAAATCCTCTTCTTTGCCTTCCCTCAATATATTTGTGGATGAGAGTTATCATTTATAACTCTGCAGGTTTGTGAATTGCAGTGCCCTGAACCTCCATTTTACAACTCGCTTTTTAGGGAGCTGGCCGCAAAAGCGCAGGATGGCTAGGCCCTGTTCTGGTTCCGGGGGGCAGGCTGAGCCTGTGGTTAATTCTTCTTCCTGATGGGAAAATAGAGTGACCTGTGCCTGTCCCAACACCAAGAGCTAGTCTTTCATTGGTTCCACGTCTTCCCGTTCATCCTCAGTACAAATTGCAACCTGTACGGAACAGGAGGTTAAAGGTGCTGATGCTCCAAGGAGGGAGATTGCTAGTAAAGTGGCTGGAATGGCGAACCCGGGCACAAGCAGATGAGAAATGAGGTGCGTTTTAGAAACCTTTCCCCATCACACGGTGTACCATCTTCTGGGTATCTCATGCATGTTTTCGATGTAGGAAGATGCCCTTGAACCTGGAGATTTGGGACCCATGCGATGGGTACCACGCAGTATTATTTAAAGGGTCTGCGTTTGCTCACCCAACCTCACCAAACCTCTCAGCCGCAACAGTGTCCACCCTTAGGTCTCATCCAGCTGTGGGTCTAGATATGGTCAATCCAGGTTGCATCACAGCCCCTGAACGCATTGTGTAAGAATTTCGCTCTCTTTCACTGTCTTTGTTTCATGGGTTTTTCAAAGTAATTTATTTTTATAATGGGGTTTAGCTGCTTTTCACTGCTGTGTTTATGCCGCTTTACACCCACTTGACACAGTAACAGAGAGATATCAATACATAGGTTTTAAGATTATTACTAGTCAGATATATTCTTGTGCGGTGAATAGGGCGTGTTGAGTCCAGTTCTCTGAGCAAGGAGTAGGTCTTGTCTATTACATATTGGGTTTATGGAACGGTATCTGAGCTAATTTGAAACCCTTGTTTTATGTATCACCCCACCTCACCTTTCCCGTTAAGCAGCCATAGTGTGTTTTCTGCATGTGTGACTCTGTTCTGTTTTGTAATTCAGTTCAAGTGTAACGGTTTTTACATTCCCTCTATCAGTGATACCTTATGAGAAGTGTCCTTTTCTGTGTGACTTATTTCACTTAGAGTCGTCGTACCTAAATCCACTCATCATGCTGCTACTAGCCTTATGACATTGATTTCACGGCTGAGTGATATTCCATTGTACATAAGGACCACAACTTCTTTATCCATTTTTCTCTTTCCTGGGATATTGAAGGTGGAATGAAGTGGAGGTCCTTGTCAACAGAGCAGCCCTAAACTTTGGGGTGCTTGTGTCTTGCTGATTTTTCATTTTCCCAATTTATACCCCCATGAGTGGAAGTGCCCTATGCTCTCTAAGCTTTGCTTTTTAGACGTTTCAGGACTCACCGTACACTTCTCCAGAGTGGCTGTTGACAATTTACATCCCGCCCATCAGTGTAGCAAGGCTCCCATTTCTCCATGGCCTGTCCTGCATTTCTGGTTTTGACACTTTTTTCAGCATGGCCCTTTTGACCGATGGGAAGCGAGACATCTTTGTAGCGCTGATTTGCCTTTCCAGGTTGCTCGGTTGGCCAAAAAGGGCGTATGCGTTTTTTCCTGAATATATTCAGGAAAAAACGCATACGCCCTTTTCGGCCAAGGGCATCATTGTCAACGTTTTGCCGCTTTTCATGTGCTTTAAAGGCGATTCGAATCTACCTCCTGAAATCTGTTTCCTGCAATTCTGCCTTGATTTCAAATCCTCTTCTTTGCCTTCCCTCAATATATTTGTGGATGAGAGTTATCATTTATAACTCTGCAGGTTTGTGAATTGCAGTGCCCTGAACCTCCATTTTACAACTCGCTTTTTATGGAGCTGGCCGCAAAAGCGCAGGATGGCTAGGCCCTGTTCTGGTTCCGGGGGGCAGGCTGAGCCTGTGGTTAATTCTTCTTCCTGATGGGAAAATAGAGTGACCTGTGCCTGTCCCAACACCAAGAGCTAGTCTTTCATTGGTTCCACGTCTTCCCGTTCATCCTCAGTACAAATTGCAACCTGTACGGAACAGGAGGTTAAAGGTGCTGATGCTCCAAGGAGGGAGATTGCTAGTAAAGTGGCTGGAATGGCGAACCCGGGCACAAGCAGATGAGAAATGAGGTGCGTTTTAGAAACCTTTCCCCATCACACGGTGTACCATCTTCTGGGTATCTCATGCATGTTTTCGATGTAGGAAGATGCCCTTGAACCTGGAGATTTGGGACCCATGCGATGGGTACCACGCAGTATTACTTTAAAGGGTCTGCGTTTGCTCACCCAACCTCACCAAACCTCTCAGCCGCAACAGTGTCCACCCTTAGGTCTCATCCAGCTGTGGGTCTAGATATGGTCAATCCAGGTTGCATCACAGCCCCTGAACGCATTGTGTAAGAATTTCGCTCTCTTTCATTGTCTTTGTTTCATGGGTTTTTCAAAGTAATTTATTTTTATAATGGGGTTTAGCTGCTTTTCACTGCTGTGTTTATGCCGCTTTTTACCCACTTGACACACTAACAGAGAGATATCAATACATAGGTTTTAAGATTATTACTAGTCAGATATATTCTTGTGCGGTGAATAGGGCGTGTTGAGTCCAGTTCTCTGAGCAAGGAGTAGGTCTTGTCTATTACATATTGGGTTTATGGAACGGTATCTGAGCTAATTTGAAACCCTTGTTTTATGTATCACCCCACCTCACCTTTCCCGTTAAGCAGCCATAGTGTGTTTTCTGCATGTGTGACTCTGTTCTGTTTTGTAATTCAGTTCAAGTGTAACGGTTTTTACATTCCCTCTATCAGTGATACCTTATGAGAAGTGTCCTTTTCTGTGTGACTTATTTCACTTAGAGTCGTCGTACCTAAATCCACTCATCATGCTGCTACTAGCCTTATGACATTGATTTCACGGCTGAGTGATATTCCATTGTACATAAGGACCACAACTTCTTTATCCATTTTTCTCTTTCCTGGGATATTGAAGGTGGAATGAAGTGGAGGTCCTTGTCAACAGAGCAGCCCTAAACTTTGGGGTGCTTGTGTCTTGCTGATTTTTCATTTTCCCAATTTATACCCCCATGAGTGGAAGTGCCCTATGCTCTCTAAGCTTTGCTTTTTAGACGTTTCAGGACTCACCGTACACTTCTCCAGAGTGGCTGTTGACAATTTACATCCCGCCCATCAGTGTAGCAAGGCTCCCATTTCTCCATGGCCTGTCCTGCATTTCTGGTGTTGACACTTTTTTCAGCATGGCCCTTTTGACCGATGGGAAGCGAGACATCTTTGTAGCGCTGATTTGCCTTTCCAGGTTGCTCGGTTGGCCAAAAAGGGCGTATGCGTTTTTTCCTGAATATATTCAGGAAAAAACGCATACGCCCTTTTCGGCCAAGGGCATCATTGTCAACGTTTTGCCGCTTTTCATGTGCTTTAAAGGCGATTCGAATCTACCTCCTGAAATCTGTTTCCTGCAATTCTGCCTTGATTTCAAATCCTCTTCTTTGCCTTCCCTCAATATATTTGTGGATGAGAGTTATCATTTATAACTCTGCAGGTTTGTGAATTGCAGTGCCCTGAACCTCCATTTTACAACTCGCTTTTTAGGGAGCTGGCCGCAAAAGCGCAGGATGGCTAGGCCCTGTTCTGGTTCCGGGGGGCAGGCTGAGCCTGTGGTTAATTCTTCTTCCTGATGGGAAAATAGAGTGACCTGTGCCTGTCCCAACACCAAGAGCTAGTCTTTCATTGGTTCCACGTCTTCCCGTTCATCCTCAGTACAAATTGCAACCTGTACGGAACAGGAGGTTAAAGGTGCTGATGCTCCAAGGAGGGAGATTGCTAGTAAAGTGGCTGGAATGGCGAACCCGGGCACAAGCAGATGAGAAATGAGGTGCGTTTTAGAAACCTTTCCCCATCACACGGTGTACCATCTTCTGGGTATCTCATGCATGTTTTCGATGTAGGAAGATGCCCTTGAACCTGGAGATTTGGGACCCATGCGATGGGTACCACGCAGTATTATTTAAAGGGTCTGCGTTTGCTCACCCAACCTCACCAAACCTCTCAGCCGCAACAGTGTCCACCCTTAGGTCTCATCCAGCTGTGGGTCTAGATATGGTCAATCCAGGTTGCATCACAGCCCCTGAACGCATTGTGTAAGAATTTCGCTCTCTTTCACTGTCTTTGTTTCATGGGTTTTTCAAAGTAATTTATTTTTATAATGGGGTTTAGCTGCTTTTCACTGCTGTGTTTATGCCGCTTTACACCCACTTGACACAGTAACAGAGAGATATCAATACATAGGTTTTAAGATTATTACTAGTCAGATATATTCTTGTGCGGTGAATAGGGCGTGTTGAGTCCAGTTCTCTGAGCAAGGAGTAGGTCTTGTCTATTACATATTGGGTTTATGGAACGGTATCTGAGCTAATTTGAAACCCTTGTTTTATGTATCACCCCACCTCACCTTTCCCGTTAAGCAGCCATAGTGTGTTTTCTGCATGTGTGACTCTGTTCTGTTTTGTAATTCAGTTCAAGTGTAACGGTTTTTACATTCCCTCTATCAGTGATACCTTATGAGAAGTGTCCTTTTCTGTGTGACTTATTTCACTTAGAGTCGTCGTACCTAAATCCACTCATCATGCTGCTACTAGCCTTATGACATTGATTTCACGGCTGAGTGATATTCCATTGTACATAAGGACCACAACTTCTTTATCCATTTTTCTCTTTCCTGGGATATTGAAGGTGGAATGAAGTGGAGGTCCTTGTCAACAGAGCAGCCCTAAACTTTGGGGTGCTTGTGTCTTGCTGATTTTTCATTTTCCCAATTTATACCCCCATGAGTGGAAGTGCCCTATGCTCTCTAAGCTTTGCTTTTTAGACGTTTCAGGACTCACCGTACACTTCTCCAGAGTGGCTGTTGACAATTTACATCCCGCCCATCAGTGTAGCAAGGCTCCCATTTCTCCATGGCCTGTCCTGCATTTCTGGTTTTGACACTTTTTTCAGCATGGCCCTTTTGACCGATGGGAAGCGAGACATCTTTGTAGCGCTGATTTGCCTTTCCAGGTTGCTCGGTTGGCCAAAAAGGGCGTATGCGTTTTTTCCTGAATATATTCAGGAAAAAACGCATACGCCCTTTTCGGCCAAGGGCATCATTGTCAACGTTTTGCCGCTTTTCATGTGCTTTAAAGGCGATTCGAATCTACCTCCTGAAATCTGTTTCCTGCAATTCTGCCTTGATTTCAAATCCTCTTCTTTGCCTTCCCTCAATATATTTGTGGATGAGAGTTATCATTTATAACTCTGCAGGTTTGTGAATTGCAGTGCCCTGAACCTCCATTTTACAACTCGCTTTTTAGGGAGCTGGCCGCAAAAGCGCAGGATGGCTAGGCCCTGTTCTGGTTCCGGGGGGCAGGCTGAGCCTGTGGTTAATTCTTCTTCCTGATGGGAAAATAGAGTGACCTGTGCCTGTCCCAACACCAAGAGCTAGTCTTTCATTGGTTCCACGTCTTCCCGTTCATCCTCAGTACAAATTGCAACCTGTACGGAACAGGAGGTTAAAGGTGCTGATGCTCCAAGGAGGGAGATTGCTAGTAAAGTGGCTGGAATGGCGAACCCGGGCACAAGCAGATGAGAAATGAGGTGCGTTTTAGAAACCTTTCCCCATCACACGGTGTACCATCTTCTGGGTATCTCATGCATGTTTTCGATGTAGGAAGATGCCCTTGAACCTGGAGATTTGGGACCCATGCGATGGGTACCACGCAGTATTACTTTAAAGGGTCTGCGTTTGCTCACCCAACCTCACCAAACCTCTCAGCCGCAACAGTGTCCACCCTTAGGTCTCATCCAGCTGTGGGTCTAGATATGGTCAATCCAGGTTGCATCACAGCCCCTGAACGCATTGTGTAAGAATTTCGCTCTCTTTCATTGTCTTTGTTTCATGGGTTTTTCAAAGTAATTTATTTTTATAATGGGGTTTAGCTGCTTTTCACTGCTGTGTTTATGCCGCTTTTTACCCACTTGACACACTAACAGAGAGATATCAATACATAGGTTTTAAGATTATTACTAGTCAGATATATTCTTGTGCGGTGAATAGGGCGTGTTGAGTCCAGTTCTCTGAGCAAGGAGTAGGTCTTGTCTATTACATATTGGGTTTATGGAACGGTATCTGAGCTAATTTGAAACCCTTGTTTTATGTATCACCCCACCTCACCTTTCCCGTTAAGCAGCCATAGTGTGTTTTCTGCATGTGTGACTCTGTTCTGTTTTGTAATTCAGTTCAAGTGTAACGGTTTTTACATTCCCTCTATCAGTGATACCTTATGAGAAGTGTCCTTTTCTGTGTGACTTATTTCACTTAGAGTCGTCGTACCTAAATCCACTCATCATGCTGCTACTAGCCTTATGACATTGATTTCACGGCTGAGTGATATTCCATTGTACATAAGGACCACAACTTCTTTATCCATTTTTCTCTTTCCTGGGATATTGAAGGTGGAATGAAGTGGAGGTCCTTGTCAACAGAGCAGCCCTAAACTTTGGGGTGCTTGTGTCTTGCTGATTTTTCATTTTCCCAATTTATACCCCCATGAGTGGAAGTGCCCTATGCTCTCTAAGCTTTGCTTTTTAGACGTTTCAGGACTCACCGTACACTTCTCCAGAGTGGCTGTTGACAATTTACATCCCGCCCATCAGTGTAGCAAGGCTCCCATTTCTCCATGGCCTGTCCTGCATTTCTGGTGTTGACACTTTTTTCAGCATGGCCCTTTTGACCGATGGAAAGCGAGACATCTTTGTAGCGCTGATTTGCCTTTCCAGGTTGCTCGGTTGGCCAAAAAGGGCGTATGCGTTTTTTCCTGAATATATTCAGGAAAAAACGCATACGCCCTTTTCGGCCAAGGGCATCATTGTCAACGTTTTGCCGCTTTTCATGTGCTTTAAAGGCGATTCGAATCTACCTCCTGAAATCTGTTTCCTGCAATTCTGCCTTGATTTCAAATCCTCTTCTTTGCCTTCCCTCAATATATTTGTGGATGAGAGTTATCATTTATAACTCTGCAGGTTTGTGAATTGCAGTGCCCTGAACCTCCATTTTACAACTCGCTTTTTATGGAGCTGGCCGCAAAAGCGCAGGATGGCTAGGCCCTGTTCTGGTTCCGGGGGGCAGGCTGAGCCTGTGGTTAATTCTTCTTCCTGATGGGAAAATAGAGTGACCTGTGCCTGTCCCAACACCAAGAGCTAGTCTTTCATTGGTTCCACGTCTTCCCGTTCATCCTCAGTACAAATTGCAACCTGTACGGAACAGGAGGTTAAAGGTGCTGATGCTCCAAGGAGGGAGATTGCTAGTAAAGTGGCTGGAATGGCGAACCCGGGCACAAGCAGATGAGAAATGAGGTGCGTTTTAGAAACCTTTCCCCATCACACGGTGTACCATCTTCTGGGTATCTCATGCATGTTTTCGATGTAGGAAGATGCCCTTGAACCTGGAGATTTGGGACCCATGCGATGGGTACCACGCAGTATTATTTAAAGGGTCTGCGTTTGCTCACCCAACCTCACCAAACCTCTCAGCCGCAACAGTGTCCACCCTTAGGTCTCATCCAGCTGTGGGTCTAGATATGGTCAATCCAGGTTGCATCACAGCCCCTGAACGCATTGTGTAAGAATTTCGCTCTCTTTCACTGTCTTTGTTTCATGGGTTTTTCAAAGTAATTTATTTTTATAATGGGGTTTAGCTGCTTTTCACTGCTGTGTTTATGCCGCTTTACACCCACTTGACACAGTAACAGAGAGATATCAATACATAGGTTTTAAGATTATTACTAGTCAGATATATTCTTGTGCGGTGAATAGGGCGTGTTGAGTCCAGTTCTCTGAGCAAGGAGTAGGTCTTGTCTATTACATATTGGGTTTATGGAACGGTATCTGAGCTAATTTGAAACCCTTGTTTTATGTATCACCCCACCTCACCTTTCCCGTTAAGCAGCCATAGTGTGTTTTCTGCATGTGTGACTCTGTTCTGTTTTGTAATTCAGTTCAAGTGTAACGGTTTTTACATTCCCTCTATCAGTGATACCTTATGAGAAGTGTCCTTTTCTGTGTGACTTATTTCACTTAGAGTCGTCGTACCTAAATCCACTCATCATGCTGCTACTAGCCTTATGACATTGATTTCACGGCTGAGTGATATTCCATTGTACATAAGGACCACAACTTCTTTATCCATTTTTCTCTTTCCTGGGATATTGAAGGTGGAATGAAGTGGAGGTCCTTGTCAACAGAGCAGCCCTAAACTTTGGGGTGCTTGTGTCTTGCTGATTTTTCATTTTCCCAATTTATACCCCCATGAGTGGAAGTGCCCTATGCTCTCTAAGCTTTGCTTTTTAGACGTTTCAGGACTCACCGTACACTTCTCCAGAGTGGCTGTTGACAATTTACATCCCGCCCATCAGTGTAGCAAGGCTCCCATTTCTCCATGGCCTGTCCTGCATTTCTGGTTTTGACACTTTTTTCAGCATGGCCCTTTTGACCGATGGGAAGCGAGACATCTTTGTAGCGCTGATTTGCCTTTCCAGGTTGCTCGGTTGGCCAAAAAGGGCGTATGCGTTTTTTCCTGAATATATTCAGGAAAAAACGCATACGCCCTTTTCGGCCAAGGGCATCATTGTCAACGTTTTGCCGCTTTTCATGTGCTTTAAAGGCGATTCGAATCTACCTCCTGAAATCTGTTTCCTGCAATTCTGCCTTGATTTCAAATCCTCTTCTTTGCCTTCCCTCAATATATTTGTGGATGAGAGTTATCATTTATAACTCTGCAGGTTTGTGAATTGCAGTGCCCTGAACCTCCATTTTACAACTCGCTTTTTAGGGAGCTGGCCGCAAAAGCGCAGGATGGCTAGGCCCTGTTCTGGTTCCGGGGGGCAGGCTGAGCCTGTGGTTAATTCTTCTTCCTGATGGGAAAATAGAGTGACCTGTGCCTGTCCCAACACCAAGAGCTAGTCTTTCATTGGTTCCACGTCTTCCCGTTCATCCTCAGTACAAATTGCAACCTGTACGGAACAGGAGGTTAAAGGTGCTGATGCTCCAAGGAGGGAGATTGCTAGTAAAGTGGCTGGAATGGCGAACCCGGGCACAAGCAGATGAGAAATGAGGTGCGTTTTAGAAACCTTTCCCCATCACACGGTGTACCATCTTCTGGGTATCTCATGCATGTTTTCGATGTAGGAAGATGCCCTTGAACCTGGAGATTTGGGACCCATGCGATGGGTACCACGCAGTATTACTTTAAAGGGTCTGCGTTTGCTCACCCAACCTCACCAAACCTCTCAGCCGCAACAGTGTCCACCCTTAGGTCTCATCCAGCTGTGGGTCTAGATATGGTCAATCCAGGTTGCATCACAGCCCCTGAACGCATTGTGTAAGAATTTCGCTCTCTTTCATTGTCTTTGTTTCATGGGTTTTTCAAAGTAATTTATTTTTATAATGGGGTTTAGCTGCTTTTCACTGCTGTGTTTATGCCGCTTTTTACCCACTTGACACACTAACAGAGAGATATCAATACATAGGTTTTAAGATTATTACTAGTCAGATATATTCTTGTGCGGTGAATAGGGCGTGTTGAGTCCAGTTCTCTGAGCAAGGAGTAGGTCTTGTCTATTACATATTGGGTTTATGGAACGGTATCTGAGCTAATTTGAAACCCTTGTTTTATGTATCACCCCACCTCACCTTTCCCGTTAAGCAGCCATAGTGTGTTTTCTGCATGTGTGACTCTGTTCTGTTTTGTAATTCAGTTCAAGTGTAACGGTTTTTACATTCCCTCTATCAGTGATACCTTATGAGAAGTGTCCTTTTCTGTGTGACTTATTTCACTTAGAGTCGTCGTACCTAAATCCACTCATCATGCTGCTACTAGCCTTATGACATTGATTTCACGGCTGAGTGATATTCCATTGTACATAAGGACCACAACTTCTTTATCCATTTTTCTCTTTCCTGGGATATTGAAGGTGGAATGAAGTGGAGGTCCTTGTCAACAGAGCAGCCCTAAACTTTGGGGTGCTTGTGTCTTGCTGATTTTTCATTTTCCCAATTTATACCCCCATGAGTGGAAGTGCCCTATGCTCTCTAAGCTTTGCTTTTTAGACGTTTCAGGACTCACCGTACACTTCTCCAGAGTGGCTGTTGACAATTTACATCCCGCCCATCAGTGTAGCAAGGCTCCCATTTCTCCATGGCCTGTCCTGCATTTCTGGTGTTGACACTTTTTTCAGCATGGCCCTTTTGACCGATGGAAAGCGAGACATCTTTGTAGCGCTGATTTGCCTTTCCAGGTTGCTCGGTTGGCCAAAAAGGGCGTATGCGTTTTTTCCTGAATATATTCAGGAAAAAACGCATACGCCCTTTTCGGCCAAGGGCATCATTGTCAACGTTTTGCCGCTTTTCATGTGCTTTAAAGGCGATTCGAATCTACCTCCTGAAATCTGTTTCCTGCAATTCTGCCTTGATTTCAAATCCTCTTCTTTGCCTTCCCTCAATATATTTGTGGATGAGAGTTATCATTTATAACTCTGCAGGTTTGTGAATTGCAGTGCCCTGAACCTCCATTTTACAACTCGCTTTTTATGGAGCTGGCCGCAAAAGCGCAGGATGGCTAGGCCCTGTTCTGGTTCCGGGGGGCAGGCTGAGCCTGTGGTTAATTCTTCTTCCTGATGGGAAAATAGAGTGACCTGTGCCTGTCCCAACACCAAGAGCTAGTCTTTCATTGGTTCCACGTCTTCCCGTTCATCCTCAGTACAAATTGCAACCTGTACGGAACAGGAGGTTAAAGGTGCTGATGCTCCAAGGAGGGAGATTGCTAGTAAAGTGGCTGGAATGGCGAACCCGGGCACAAGCAGATGAGAAATGAGGTGCGTTTTAGAAACCTTTCCCCATCACACGGTGTACCATCTTCTGGGTATCTCATGCATGTTTTCGATGTAGGAAGATGCCCTTGAACCTGGAGATTTGGGACCCATGCGATGGGTACCACGCAGTATTATTTAAAGGGTCTGCGTTTGCTCACCCAACCTCACCAAACCTCTCAGCCGCAACAGTGTCCACCCTTAGGTCTCATCCAGCTGTGGGTCTAGATATGGTCAATCCAGGTTGCATCACAGCCCCTGAACGCATTGTGTAAGAATTTCGCTCTCTTTCACTGTCTTTGTTTCATGGGTTTTTCAAAGTAATTTATTTTTATAATGGGGTTTAGCTGCTTTTCACTGCTGTGTTTATGCCGCTTTACACCCACTTGACACAGTAACAGAGAGATATCAATACATAGGTTTTAAGATTATTACTAGTCAGATATATTCTTGTGCGGTGAATAGGGCGTGTTGAGTCCAGTTCTCTGAGCAAGGAGTAGGTCTTGTCTATTACATATTGGGTTTATGGAACGGTATCTGAGCTAATTTGAAACCCTTGTTTTATGTATCACCCCACCTCACCTTTCCCGTTAAGCAGCCATAGTGTGTTTTCTGCATGTGTGACTCTGTTCTGTTTTGTAATTCAGTTCAAGTGTAACGGTTTTTACATTCCCTCTATCAGTGATACCTTATGAGAAGTGTCCTTTTCTGTGTGACTTATTTCACTTAGAGTCGTCGTACCTAAATCCACTCATCATGCTGCTACTAGCCTTATGACATTGATTTCACGGCTGAGTGATATTCCATTGTACATAAGGACCACAACTTCTTTATCCATTTTTCTCTTTCCTGGGATATTGAAGGTGGAATGAAGTGGAGGTCCTTGTCAACAGAGCAGCCCTAAACTTTGGGGTGCTTGTGTCTTGCTGATTTTTCATTTTCCCAATTTATACCCCCATGAGTGGAAGTGCCCTATGCTCTCTAAGCTTTGCTTTTTAGACGTTTCAGGACTCACCGTACACTTCTCCAGAGTGGCTGTTGACAATTTACATCCCGCCCATCAGTGTAGCAAGGCTCCCATTTCTCCATGGCCTGTCCTGCATTTCTGGTTTTGACACTTTTTTCAGCATGGCCCTTTTGACCGATGGGAAGCGAGACATCTTTGTAGCGCTGATTTGCCTTTCCAGGTTGCTCGGTTGGCCAAAAAGGGCGTATGCGTTTTTTCCTGAATATATTCAGGAAAAAACGCATACGCCCTTTTCGGCCAAGGGCATCATTGTCAACGTTTTGCCGCTTTTCATGTGCTTTAAAGGCGATTCGAATCTACCTCCTGAAATCTGTTTCCTGCAATTCTGCCTTGATTTCAAATCCTCTTCTTTGCCTTCCCTCAATATATTTGTGGATGAGAGTTATCATTTATAACTCTGCAGGTTTGTGAATTGCAGTGCCCTGAACCTCCATTTTACAACTCGCTTTTTAGGGAGCTGGCCGCAAAAGCGCAGGATGGCTTCAGGCCCTGTTCTGGTTCCGGGGGGCAGGCTGAGCCTGTGGTTAATTCTTCTTCCTGATGGGAAAATAGAGTGACCTGTGCCTGTCCCAACACCAAGAGCTAGTCTTTCATTGGTTCCACGTCTTCCCGTTCATCCTCAGTACAAATTGCAACCTGTACGGAACAGGAGGTTAAAGGTGCTGATGCTCCAAGGAGGGAGATTGCTAGTAAAGTGGCTGGAATGGCGAACCCGGGCACAAGCAGATGAGAAATGAGGTGCGTTTTAGAAACCTTTCCCCATCACACGGTGTACCATCTTCTGGGTATCTCATGCATGTTTTCGATGTAGGAAGATGCCCTTGAACCTGGAGATTTGGGACCCATGCGATGGGTACCACGCAGTATTACTTTAAAGGGTCTGCGTTTGCTCACCCAACCTCACCAAACCTCTCAGCCGCAACAGTGTCCACCCTTAGGTCTCATCCAGCTGTGGGTCTAGATATGGTCAATCCAGGTTGCATCACAGCCCCTGAACGCATTGTGTAAGAATTTCTCTCTCTTTCACTGTCTTTGTTTCATGGGTGTTTCAAAGTAATTTATTTTTATAATGGGGTTTAGCTGCTTTTCACTGCTGTGTTTATGCCGCTTTTTACCCACTTGACACACTAACAGAGAGATATCAATACATAGGTTTTAAGATTATTACTAGTCAGATATATTCTTGTGCGGTGAATAGGGCGTGTTGAGTCCAGTTCTCTGAGCAAGGAGTAGGTCTTGTCTATTACATATTGGGTTTATGGAACGGTATCTGAGCTAATTTGAAACCCTTGTTTTATGTATCACCCCACCTCACCTTTCCCGTTAAGCAGCCATAGTGTGTTTTCTGCATGTGTGACTCTGTTCTGTTTTGTAATTCAGTTCAAGTGTAACGGTTTTTACATTCCCTCTATCAGTGATACCTTATGAGAAGTGTCCTTTTCTGTGTGACTTATTTCACTTAGAGTCGTCGTACCTAAATCCACTCATCATGCTGCTACTAGCCTTACGACATTGATTTCACGGCTGAGTGATATTCCATTGTACATAAGGACCACAACTTCTTTATCCATTTTTCTCTTTCCTGGGATATTGAAGGTGGAATGAAGTGGAGGTCCTTGTCAACAGAGCAGCCCTAAACTTTGGGGTGCTTGTGTCTTGCTGATTTTTCATTTTCCCAATTTATACCCCCATGAGTGGAAGTGCCCTATGCTCTCTAAGCTTTGCTTTTTAGACGTTTCAGGACTCACCGTACACTTCTCCAGAGTGGCTGTTGACAATTTACATCCCGCCCATCAGTGTAGCAAGGCTCCCATTTCTCCATGGCCTGTCCTGCATTTCTGGTGTTGACACTTTTTTCAGCATGGCCCTTTTGACCGATGGGAAGCGAGACATCTTTGTAGCGCTGATTTGCCTTTCCAGGTTGCTTGGTTGGCCAAAAAGGGCGTATGCGTTTTTTCCTGAATATATTCAGGAAAAAACGCATACGCCCTTTTTGGCCAAGGGCATCATTGTCAACGTTTTGCCGCTTTTCATGTGCTTTAAAGGCGATTCGAATCTACCTCCTGAAATCTGTTTCCTGCAATTCTGCCTTGATTTCAAATCCTCTTCTTTGCCTTCCCTCAATATATTTGTGGATGAGAGTTATCATTTATAACTCTGCAGGTTTGTGAATTGCAGTGCCCTGAACCTCCATTTTACAACTCGCTTTTTAGGGAGCTGGCCGCAAAAGCGCAGGATGGCTTCAGGCCCTGTTCTGGTTCCGGGGGGCAGGCTGAGCCTGTGGTTAATTCTTCTTCCTGATGGGAAAATAGAGTGACCTGTGCCTGTCCCAACACCAAGAGCTAGTCTTTCATTGGTTCCACGTCTTCCCGTTCATCCTCAGTACAAATTGCAACCTGTACGGAACAGGAGGTTAAAGGTGCTGATGCTCCAAGGAGGGAGATTGCTAGTAAAGTGGCTGGAATGGCGAACCCGGGCACAAGCAGATGAGAAATGAGGTGCGTTTTAGAAACCTTTCCCCATCACACGGTGTACCATCTTCTGGGTATCTCATGCATGTTTTCGATGTAGGAAGATGCCCTTGAACCTGGAGATTTGGGACCCATGCGATGGGTACCACGCAGTATTACTTTAAAGGGTCTGCGTTTGCTCACCCAACCTCACCAAACCTCTCAGCCGCAACAGTGTCCACCCTTAGGTCTCATCCAGCTGTGGGTCTAGATATGGTCAATCCAGGTTGCATCACAGCCCCTGAACGCATTGTGTAAGAATTTCTCTCTCTTTCACTGTCTTTGTTTCATGGGTGTTTCAAAGTAATTTATTTTTATAATGGGGTTTAGCTGCTTTTCACTGCTGTGTTTATGCCGCTTTTTACCCACTTGACACACTAACAGAGAGATATCAATACATAGGTTTTAAGATTATTACTAGTCAGATATATTCTTGTGCGGTGAATAGGGCGTGTTGAGTCCAGTTCTCTGAGCAAGGAGTAGGTCTTGTCTATTACATATTGGGTTTATGGAACGGTATCTGAGCTAATTTGAAACCCTTGTTTTATGTATCACCCCACCTCACCTTTCCCGTTAAGCAGCCATAGTGTGTTTTCTGCATGTGTGACTCTGTTCTGTTTTGTAATTCAGTTCAAGTGTAACGGTTTTTACATTCCCTCTATCAGTGATACCTTATGAGAAGTGTCCTTTTCTGTGTGACTTATTTCACTTAGAGTCGTCGTACCTAAATCCACTCATCATGCTGCTACTAGCCTTATGACATTGATTTCACGGCTGAGTGATATTCCATTGTACATAAGGACCACAACTTCTTTATCCATTTTTCTCTTTCCTGGGATATTGAAGGTGGAATGAAGTGGAGGTCCTTGTCAACAGAGCAGCCCTAAACTTTGGGGTGCTTGTGTCTTGCTGATTTTTCATTTTCCCAATTTATACCCCCATGAGTGGAAGTGCCCTATGCTCTCTAAGCTTTGCTTTTTAGACGTTTCAGGACTCACCGTACACTTCTCCAGAGTGGCTGTTGACAATTTACATCCCGCCCATCAGTGTAGCAAGGCTCCCATTTCTCCATGGCCTGTCCTGCATTTCTGGTTTTGACACTTTTTTCAGCATGGCCCTTTTGACCGATGGGAAGCGAGACATCTTTGTAGCGCTGATTTGCCTTTCCAGGTTGCTCGGTTGGCCAAAAAGGGCGTATGCGTTTTTTCCTGAATATATTCAGGAAAAAACGCATACGCCCTTTTCGGCCAAGGGCATCATTGTCAACGTTTTGCCGCTTTTCATGTGCTTTAAAGGCGATTCGAATCTACCTCCTGAAATCTGTTTCCTGCAATTCTGCCTTGATTTCAAATCCTCTTCTTTGCCTTCCCTCAATATATTTGTGGATGAGAGTTATCATTTATAACTCTGCAGGTTTGTGAATTGCAGTGCCCTGAACCTCCATTTTACAACTCGCTTTTTAGGGAGCTGGCCGCAAAAGCGCAGGATGGCTAGGCCCTGTTCTGGTTCCGGGGGGCAGGCTGAGCCTGTGGTTAATTCTTCTTCCTGATGGGAAAATAGAGTGACCTGTGCCTGTCCCAACACCAAGAGCTAGTCTTTCATTGGTTCCACGTCTTCCCGTTCATCCTCAGTACAAATTGCAACCTGTACGGAACAGGAGGTTAAAGGTGCTGATGCTCCAAGGAGGGAGATTGCTAGTAAAGTGGCTGGAATGGCGAACCCGGGCACAAGCAGATGAGAAATGAGGTGCGTTTTAGAAACCTTTCCCCATCACACGGTGTACCATCTTCTGGGTATCTCATGCATGTTTTCGATGTAGGAAGATGCCCTTGAACCTGGAGATTTGGGACCCATGCGATGGGTACCACGCAGTATTATTTAAAGGGTCTGCGTTTGCTCACCCAACCTCACCAAACCTCTCAGCCGCAACAGTGTCCACCCTTAGGTCTCATCCAGCTGTGGGTCTAGATATGGTCAATCCAGGTTGCATCACAGCCCCTGAACGCATTGTGTAAGAATTTCGCTCTCTTTCACTGTCTTTGTTTCATGGGTTTTTCAAAGTAATTTATTTTTATAATGGGGTTTAGCTGCTTTTCACTGCTGTGTTTATGCCGCTTTACACCCACTTGACACAGTAACAGAGAGATATCAATACATAGGTTTTAAGATTATTACTAGTCAGATATATTCTTGTGCGGTGAATAGGGCGTGTTGAGTCCAGTTCTCTGAGCAAGGAGTAGGTCTTGTCTATTACATATTGGGTTTATGGAACGGTATCTGAGCTAATTTGAAACCCTTGTTTTATGTATCACCCCACCTCACCTTTCCCGTTAAGCAGCCATAGTGTGTTTTCTGCATGTGTGACTCTGTTCTGTTTTGTAATTCAGTTCAAGTGTAACGGTTTTTACATTCCCTCTATCAGTGATACCTTATGAGAAGTGTCCTTTTCTGTGTGACTTATTTCACTTAGAGTCGTCGTACCTAAATCCACTCATCATGCTGCTACTAGCCTTATGACATTGATTTCACGGCTGAGTGATATTCCATTGTACATAAGGACCACAACTTCTTTATCCATTTTTCTCTTTCCTGGGATATTGAAGGTGGAATGAAGTGGAGGTCCTTGTCAACAGAGCAGCCCTAAACTTTGGGGTGCTTGTGTCTTGCTGATTTTTCATTTTCCCAATTTATACCCCCATGAGTGGAAGTGCCCTATGCTCTCTAAGCTTTGCTTTTTAGACGTTTCAGGACTCACCGTACACTTCTCCAGAGTGGCTGTTGACAATTTACATCCCGCCCATCAGTGTAGCAAGGCTCCCATTTCTCCATGGCCTGTCCTGCATTTCTGGTTTTGACACTTTTTTCAGCATGGCCCTTTTGACCGATGGGAAGCGAGACATCTTTGTAGCGCTGATTTGCCTTTCCAGGTTGCTCGGTTGGCCAAAAAGGGCGTATGCGTTTTTTCCTGAATATATTCAGGAAAAAACGCATACGCCCTTTTCGGCCAAGGGCATCATTGTCAACGTTTTGCCGCTTTTCATGTGCTTTAAAGGCGATTCGAATCTACCTCCTGAAATCTGTTTCCTGCAATTCTGCCTTGATTTCAAATCCTCTTCTTTGCCTTCCCTCAATATATTTGTGGATGAGAGTTATCATTTATAACTCTGCAGGTTTGTGAATTGCAGTGCCCTGAACCTCCATTTTACAACTCGCTTTTTAGGGAGCTGGCCGCAAAAGCGCAGGATGGCTAGGCCCTGTTCTGGTTCCGGGGGGCAGGCTGAGCCTGTGGTTAATTCTTCTTCCTGATGGGAAAATAGAGTGACCTGTGCCTGTCCCAACACCAAGAGCTAGTCTTTCATTGGTTCCACGTCTTCCCGTTCATCCTCAGTACAAATTGCAACCTGTACGGAACAGGAGGTTAAAGGTGCTGATGCTCCAAGGAGGGAGATTGCTAGTAAAGTGGCTGGAATGGCGAACCCGGGCACAAGCAGATGAGAAATGAGGTGCGTTTTAGAAACCTTTCCCCATCACACGGTGTACCATCTTCTGGGTATCTCATGCATGTTTTCGATGTAGGAAGATGCCCTTGAACCTGGAGATTTGGGACCCATGCGATGGGTACCACGCAGTATTATTTAAAGGGTCTGCGTTTGCTCACCCAACCTCACCAAACCTCTCAGCCGCAACAGTGTCCACCCTTAGGTCTCATCCAGCTGTGGGTCTAGATATGGTCAATCCAGGTTGCATCACAGCCCCTGAACGCATTGTGTAAGAATTTCGCTCTCTTTCACTGTCTTTGTTTCATGGGTTTTTCAAAGTAATTTATTTTTATAATGGGGTTTAGCTGCTTTTCACTGCTGTGTTTATGCCGCTTTACACCCACTTGACACAGTAACAGAGAGATATCAATACATAGGTTTTAAGATTATTACTAGTCAGATATATTCTTGTGCGGTGAATAGGGCGTGTTGAGTCCAGTTCTCTGAGCAAGGAGTAGGTCTTGTCTATTACATATTGGGTTTATGGAACGGTATCTGAGCTAATTTGAAACCCTTGTTTTATGTATCACCCCACCTCACCTTTCCCGTTAAGCAGCCATAGTGTGTTTTCTGCATGTGTGACTCTGTTCTGTTTTGTAATTCAGTTCAAGTGTAACGGTTTTTACATTCCCTCTATCAGTGATACCTTATGAGAAGTGTCCTTTTCTGTGTGACTTATTTCACTTAGAGTCGTCGTACCTAAATCCACTCATCATGCTGCTACTAGCCTTATGACATTGATTTCACGGCTGAGTGATATTCCATTGTACATAAGGACCACAACTTCTTTATCCATTTTTCTCTTTCCTGGGATATTGAAGGTGGAATGAAGTGGAGGTCCTTGTCAACAGAGCAGCCCTAAACTTTGGGGTGCTTGTGTCTTGCTGATTTTTCATTTTCCCAATTTATACCCCCATGAGTGGAAGTGCCCTATGCTCTCTAAGCTTTGCTTTTTAGACGTTTCAGGACTCACCGTACACTTCTCCAGAGTGGCTGTTGACAATTTACATCCCGCCCATCAGTGTAGCAAGGCTCCCATTTCTCCATGGCCTGTCCTGCATTTCTGGTTTTGACACTTTTTTCAGCATGGCCCTTTTGACCGATGGGAAGCGAGACATCTTTGTAGCGCTGATTTGCCTTTCCAGGTTGCTCGGTTGGCCAAAAAGGGCGTATGCGTTTTTTCCTGAATATATTCAGGAAAAAACGCATACGCCCTTTTCGGCCAAGGGCATCATTGTCAACGTTTTGCCGCTTTTCATGTGCTTTAAAGGCGATTCGAATCTACCTCCTGAAATCTGTTTCCTGCAATTCTGCCTTGATTTCAAATCCTCTTCTTTGCCTTCCCTCAATATATTTGTGGATGAGAGTTATCATTTATAACTCTGCAGGTTTGTGAATTGCAGTGCCCTGAACCTCCATTTTACAACTCGCTTTTTAGGGAGCTGGCCGCAAAAGCGCAGGATGGCTAGGCCCTGTTCTGGTTCCGGGGGGCAGGCTGAGCCTGTGGTTAATTCTTCTTCCTGATGGGAAAATAGAGTGACCTGTGCCTGTCCCAACACCAAGAGCTAGTCTTTCATTGGTTCCACGTCTTCCCGTTCATCCTCAGTACAAATTGCAACCTGTACGGAACAGGAGGTTAAAGGTGCTGATGCTCCAAGGAGGGAGATTGCTAGTAAAGTGGCTGGAATGGCGAACCCGGGCACAAGCAGATGAGAAATGAGGTGCGTTTTAGAAACCTTTCCCCATCACACGGTGTACCATCTTCTGGGTATCTCATGCATGTTTTCGATGTAGGAAGATGCCCTTGAACCTGGAGATTTGGGACCCATGCGATGGGTACCACGCAGTATTACTTTAAAGGGTCTGCGTTTGCTCACCCAACCTCACCAAACCTCTCAGCCGCAACAGTGTCCACCCTTAGGTCTCATCCAGCTGTGGGTCTAGATATGGTCAATCCAGGTTGCATCACAGCCCCTGAACGCATTGTGTAAGAATTTCGCTCTCTTTCATTGTCTTTGTTTCATGGGTTTTTCAAAGTAATTTATTTTTATAATGGGGTTTAGCTGCTTTTCACTGCTGTGTTTATGCCGCTTTTTACCCACTTGACACACTAACAGAGAGATATCAATACATAGGTTTTAAGATTATTACTAGTCAGATATATTCTTGTGCGGTGAATAGGGCGTGTTGAGTCCAGTTCTCTGAGCAAGGAGTAGGTCTTGTCTATTACATATTGGGTTTATGGAACGGTATCTGAGCTAATTTGAAACCCTTGTTTTATGTATCACCCCACCTCACCTTTCCCGTTAAGCAGCCATAGTGTGTTTTCTGCATGTGTGACTCTGTTCTGTTTTGTAATTCAGTTCAAGTGTAACGGTTTTTACATTCCCTCTATCAGTGATACCTTATGAGAAGTGTCCTTTTCTGTGTGACTTATTTCACTTAGAGTCGTCGTACCTAAATCCACTCATCATGCTGCTACTAGCCTTATGACATTGATTTCACGGCTGAGTGATATTCCATTGTACATAAGGACCACAACTTCTTTATCCATTTTTCTCTTTCCTGGGATATTGAAGGTGGAATGAAGTGGAGGTCCTTGTCAACAGAGCAGCCCTAAACTTTGGGGTGCTTGTGTCTTGCTGATTTTTCATTTTCCCAATTTATACCCCCATGAGTGGAAGTGCCCTATGCTCTCTAAGCTTTGCTTTTTAGACGTTTCAGGACTCACCGTACACTTCTCCAGAGTGGCTGTTGACAATTTACATCCCGCCCATCAGTGTAGCAAGGCTCCCATTTCTCCATGGCCTGTCCTGCATTTCTGGTGTTGACACTTTTTTCAGCATGGCCCTTTTGACCGATGGAAAGCGAGACATCTTTGTAGCGCTGATTTGCCTTTCCAGGTTGCTCGGTTGGCCAAAAAGGGCGTATGCGTTTTTTCCTGAATATATTCAGGAAAAAACGCATACGCCCTTTTCGGCCAAGGGCATCATTGTCAACGTTTTGCCGCTTTTCATGTGCTTTAAAGGCGATTCGAATCTACCTCCTGAAATCTGTTTCCTGCAATTCTGCCTTGATTTCAAATCCTCTTCTTTGCCTTCCCTCAATATATTTGTGGATGAGAGTTATCATTTATAACTCTGCAGGTTTGTGAATTGCAGTGCCCTGAACCTCCATTTTACAACTCGCTTTTTATGGAGCTGGCCGCAAAAGCGCAGGATGGCTAGGCCCTGTTCTGGTTCCGGGGGGCAGGCTGAGCCTGTGGTTAATTCTTCTTCCTGATGGGAAAATAGAGTGACCTGTGCCTGTCCCAACACCAAGAGCTAGTCTTTCATTGGTTCCACGTCTTCCCGTTCATCCTCAGTACAAATTGCAACCTGTACGGAACAGGAGGTTAAAGGTGCTGATGCTCCAAGGAGGGAGATTGCTAGTAAAGTGGCTGGAATGGCGAACCCGGGCACAAGCAGATGAGAAATGAGGTGCGTTTTAGAAACCTTTCCCCATCACACGGTGTACCATCTTCTGGGTATCTCATGCATGTTTTCGATGTAGGAAGATGCCCTTGAACCTGGAGATTTGGGACCCATGCGATGGGTACCACGCAGTATTATTTAAAGGGTCTGCGTTTGCTCACCCAACCTCACCAAACCTCTCAGCCGCAACAGTGTCCACCCTTAGGTCTCATCCAGCTGTGGGTCTAGATATGGTCAATCCAGGTTGCATCACAGCCCCTGAACGCATTGTGTAAGAATTTCGCTCTCTTTCACTGTCTTTGTTTCATGGGTTTTTCAAAGTAATTTATTTTTATAATGGGGTTTAGCTGCTTTTCACTGCTGTGTTTATGCCGCTTTACACCCACTTGACACAGTAACAGAGAGATATCAATACATAGGTTTTAAGATTATTACTAGTCAGATATATTCTTGTGCGGTGAATAGGGCGTGTTGAGTCCAGTTCTCTGAGCAAGGAGTAGGTCTTGTCTATTACATATTGGGTTTATGGAACGGTATCTGAGCTAATTTGAAACCCTTGTTTTATGTATCACCCCACCTCACCTTTCCCGTTAAGCAGCCATAGTGTGTTTTCTGCATGTGTGACTCTGTTCTGTTTTGTAATTCAGTTCAAGTGTAACGGTTTTTACATTCCCTCTATCAGTGATACCTTATGAGAAGTGTCCTTTTCTGTGTGACTTATTTCACTTAGAGTCGTCGTACCTAAATCCACTCATCATGCTGCTACTAGCCTTATGACATTGATTTCACGGCTGAGTGATATTCCATTGTACATAAGGACCACAACTTCTTTATCCATTTTTCTCTTTCCTGGGATATTGAAGGTGGAATGAAGTGGAGGTCCTTGTCAACAGAGCAGCCCTAAACTTTGGGGTGCTTGTGTCTTGCTGATTTTTCATTTTCCCAATTTATACCCCCATGAGTGGAAGTGCCCTATGCTCTCTAAGCTTTGCTTTTTAGACGTTTCAGGACTCACCGTACACTTCTCCAGAGTGGCTGTTGACAATTTACATCCCGCCCATCAGTGTAGCAAGGCTCCCATTTCTCCATGGCCTGTCCTGCATTTCTGGTTTTGACACTTTTTTCAGCATGGCCCTTTTGACCGATGGGAAGCGAGACATCTTTGTAGCGCTGATTTGCCTTTCCAGGTTGCTCGGTTGGCCAAAAAGGGCGTATGCGTTTTTTCCTGAATATATTCAGGAAAAAACGCATACGCCCTTTTCGGCCAAGGGCATCATTGTCAACGTTTTGCCGCTTTTCATGTGCTTTAAAGGCGATTCGAATCTACCTCCTGAAATCTGTTTCCTGCAATTCTGCCTTGATTTCAAATCCTCTTCTTTGCCTTCCCTCAATATATTTGTGGATGAGAGTTATCATTTATAACTCTGCAGGTTTGTGAATTGCAGTGCCCTGAACCTCCATTTTACAACTCGCTTTTTAGGGAGCTGGCCGCAAAAGCGCAGGATGGCTAGGCCCTGTTCTGGTTCCGGGGGGCAGGCTGAGCCTGTGGTTAATTCTTCTTCCTGATGGGAAAATAGAGTGACCTGTGCCTGTCCCAACACCAAGAGCTAGTCTTTCATTGGTTCCACGTCTTCCCGTTCATCCTCAGTACAAATTGCAACCTGTACGGAACAGGAGGTTAAAGGTGCTGATGCTCCAAGGAGGGAGATTGCTAGTAAAGTGGCTGGAATGGCGAACCCGGGCACAAGCAGATGAGAAATGAGGTGCGTTTTAGAAACCTTTCCCCATCACACGGTGTACCATCTTCTGGGTATCTCATGCATGTTTTCGATGTAGGAAGATGCCCTTGAACCTGGAGATTTGGGACCCATGCGATGGGTACCACGCAGTATTACTTTAAAGGGTCTGCGTTTGCTCACCCAACCTCACCAAACCTCTCAGCCGCAACAGTGTCCACCCTTAGGTCTCATCCAGCTGTGGGTCTAGATATGGTCAATCCAGGTTGCATCACAGCCCCTGAACGCATTGTGTAAGAATTTCGCTCTCTTTCATTGTCTTTGTTTCATGGGTTTTTCAAAGTAATTTATTTTTATAATGGGGTTTAGCTGCTTTTCACTGCTGTGTTTATGCCGCTTTTTACCCACTTGACACACTAACAGAGAGATATCAATACATAGGTTTTAAGATTATTACTAGTCAGATATATTCTTGTGCGGTGAATAGGGCGTGTTGAGTCCAGTTCTCTGAGCAAGGAGTAGGTCTTGTCTATTACATATTGGGTTTATGGAACGGTATCTGAGCTAATTTGAAACCCTTGTTTTATGTATCACCCCACCTCACCTTTCCCGTTAAGCAGCCATAGTGTGTTTTCTGCATGTGTGACTCTGTTCTGTTTTGTAATTCAGTTCAAGTGTAACGGTTTTTACATTCCCTCTATCAGTGATACCTTATGAGAAGTGTCCTTTTCTGTGTGACTTATTTCACTTAGAGTCGTCGTACCTAAATCCACTCATCATGCTGCTACTAGCCTTATGACATTGATTTCACGGCTGAGTGATATTCCATTGTACATAAGGACCACAACTTCTTTATCCATTTTTCTCTTTCCTGGGATATTGAAGGTGGAATGAAGTGGAGGTCCTTGTCAACAGAGCAGCCCTAAACTTTGGGGTGCTTGTGTCTTGCTGATTTTTCATTTTCCCAATTTATACCCCCATGAGTGGAAGTGCCCTATGCTCTCTAAGCTTTGCTTTTTAGACGTTTCAGGACTCACCGTACACTTCTCCAGAGTGGCTGTTGACAATTTACATCCCGCCCATCAGTGTAGCAAGGCTCCCATTTCTCCATGGCCTGTCCTGCATTTCTGGTGTTGACACTTTTTTCAGCATGGCCCTTTTGACCGATGGAAAGCGAGACATCTTTGTAGCGCTGATTTGCCTTTCCAGGTTGCTCGGTTGGCCAAAAAGGGCGTATGCGTTTTTTCCTGAATATATTCAGGAAAAAACGCATACGCCCTTTTCGGCCAAGGGCATCATTGTCAACGTTTTGCCGCTTTTCATGTGCTTTAAAGGCGATTCGAATCTACCTCCTGAAATCTGTTTCCTGCAATTCTGCCTTGATTTCAAATCCTCTTCTTTGCCTTCCCTCAATATATTTGTGGATGAGAGTTATCATTTATAACTCTGCAGGTTTGTGAATTGCAGTGCCCTGAACCTCCATTTTACAACTCGCTTTTTATGGAGCTGGCCGCAAAAGCGCAGGATGGCTAGGCCCTGTTCTGGTTCCGGGGGGCAGGCTGAGCCTGTGGTTAATTCTTCTTCCTGATGGGAAAATAGAGTGACCTGTGCCTGTCCCAACACCAAGAGCTAGTCTTTCATTGGTTCCACGTCTTCCCGTTCATCCTCAGTACAAATTGCAACCTGTACGGAACAGGAGGTTAAAGGTGCTGATGCTCCAAGGAGGGAGATTGCTAGTAAAGTGGCTGGAATGGCGAACCCGGGCACAAGCAGATGAGAAATGAGGTGCGTTTTAGAAACCTTTCCCCATCACACGGTGTACCATCTTCTGGGTATCTCATGCATGTTTTCGATGTAGGAAGATGCCCTTGAACCTGGAGATTTGGGACCCATGCGATGGGTACCACGCAGTATTATTTAAAGGGTCTGCGTTTGCTCACCCAACCTCACCAAACCTCTCAGCCGCAACAGTGTCCACCCTTAGGTCTCATCCAGCTGTGGGTCTAGATATGGTCAATCCAGGTTGCATCACAGCCCCTGAACGCATTGTGTAAGAATTTCGCTCTCTTTCACTGTCTTTGTTTCATGGGTTTTTCAAAGTAATTTATTTTTATAATGGGGTTTAGCTGCTTTTCACTGCTGTGTTTATGCCGCTTTACACCCACTTGACACAGTAACAGAGAGATATCAATACATAGGTTTTAAGATTATTACTAGTCAGATATATTCTTGTGCGGTGAATAGGGCGTGTTGAGTCCAGTTCTCTGAGCAAGGAGTAGGTCTTGTCTATTACATATTGGGTTTATGGAACGGTATCTGAGCTAATTTGAAACCCTTGTTTTATGTATCACCCCACCTCACCTTTCCCGTTAAGCAGCCATAGTGTGTTTTCTGCATGTGTGACTCTGTTCTGTTTTGTAATTCAGTTCAAGTGTAACGGTTTTTACATTCCCTCTATCAGTGATACCTTATGAGAAGTGTCCTTTTCTGTGTGACTTATTTCACTTAGAGTCGTCGTACCTAAATCCACTCATCATGCTGCTACTAGCCTTATGACATTGATTTCACGGCTGAGTGATATTCCATTGTACATAAGGACCACAACTTCTTTATCCATTTTTCTCTTTCCTGGGATATTGAAGGTGGAATGAAGTGGAGGTCCTTGTCAACAGAGCAGCCCTAAACTTTGGGGTGCTTGTGTCTTGCTGATTTTTCATTTTCCCAATTTATACCCCCATGAGTGGAAGTGCCCTATGCTCTCTAAGCTTTGCTTTTTAGACGTTTCAGGACTCACCGTACACTTCTCCAGAGTGGCTGTTGACAATTTACATCCCGCCCATCAGTGTAGCAAGGCTCCCATTTCTCCATGGCCTGTCCTGCATTTCTGGTTTTGACACTTTTTTCAGCATGGCCCTTTTGACCGATGGGAAGCGAGACATCTTTGTAGCGCTGATTTGCCTTTCCAGGTTGCTCGGTTGGCCAAAAAGGGCGTATGCGTTTTTTCCTGAATATATTCAGGAAAAAACGCATACGCCCTTTTCGGCCAAGGGCATCATTGTCAACGTTTTGCCGCTTTTCATGTGCTTTAAAGGCGATTCGAATCTACCTCCTGAAATCTGTTTCCTGCAATTCTGCCTTGATTTCAAATCCTCTTCTTTGCCTTCCCTCAATATATTTGTGGATGAGAGTTATCATTTATAACTCTGCAGGTTTGTGAATTGCAGTGCCCTGAACCTCCATTTTACAACTCGCTTTTTAGGGAGCTGGCCGCAAAAGCGCAGGATGGCTTCAGGCCCTGTTCTGGTTCCGGGGGGCAGGCTGAGCCTGTGGTTAATTCTTCTTCCTGATGGGAAAATAGAGTGACCTGTGCCTGTCCCAACACCAAGAGCTAGTCTTTCATTGGTTCCACGTCTTCCCGTTCATCCTCAGTACAAATTGCAACCTGTACGGAACAGGAGGTTAAAGGTGCTGATGCTCCAAGGAGGGAGATTGCTAGTAAAGTGGCTGGAATGGCGAACCCGGGCACAAGCAGATGAGAAATGAGGTGCGTTTTAGAAACCTTTCCCCATCACACGGTGTACCATCTTCTGGGTATCTCATGCATGTTTTCGATGTAGGAAGATGCCCTTGAACCTGGAGATTTGGGACCCATGCGATGGGTACCACGCAGTATTACTTTAAAGGGTCTGCGTTTGCTCACCCAACCTCACCAAACCTCTCAGCCGCAACAGTGTCCACCCTTAGGTCTCATCCAGCTGTGGGTCTAGATATGGTCAATCCAGGTTGCATCACAGCCCCTGAACGCATTGTGTAAGAATTTCTCTCTCTTTCACTGTCTTTGTTTCATGGGTGTTTCAAAGTAATTTATTTTTATAATGGGGTTTAGCTGCTTTTCACTGCTGTGTTTATGCCGCTTTTTACCCACTTGACACACTAACAGAGAGATATCAATACATAGGTTTTAAGATTATTACTAGTCAGATATATTCTTGTGCGGTGAATAGGGCGTGTTGAGTCCAGTTCTCTGAGCAAGGAGTAGGTCTTGTCTATTACATATTGGGTTTATGGAACGGTATCTGAGCTAATTTGAAACCCTTGTTTTATGTATCACCCCACCTCACCTTTCCCGTTAAGCAGCCATAGTGTGTTTTCTGCATGTGTGACTCTGTTCTGTTTTGTAATTCAGTTCAAGTGTAACGGTTTTTACATTCCCTCTATCAGTGATACCTTATGAGAAGTGTCCTTTTCTGTGTGACTTATTTCACTTAGAGTCGTCGTACCTAAATCCACTCATCATGCTGCTACTAGCCTTACGACATTGATTTCACGGCTGAGTGATATTCCATTGTACATAAGGACCACAACTTCTTTATCCATTTTTCTCTTTCCTGGGATATTGAAGGTGGAATGAAGTGGAGGTCCTTGTCAACAGAGCAGCCCTAAACTTTGGGGTGCTTGTGTCTTGCTGATTTTTCATTTTCCCAATTTATACCCCCATGAGTGGAAGTGCCCTATGCTCTCTAAGCTTTGCTTTTTAGACGTTTCAGGACTCACCGTACACTTCTCCAGAGTGGCTGTTGACAATTTACATCCCGCCCATCAGTGTAGCAAGGCTCCCATTTCTCCATGGCCTGTCCTGCATTTCTGGTGTTGACACTTTTTTCAGCATGGCCCTTTTGACCGATGGGAAGCGAGACATCTTTGTAGCGCTGATTTGCCTTTCCAGGTTGCTTGGTTGGCCAAAAAGGGCGTATGCGTTTTTTCCTGAATATATTCAGGAAAAAACGCATACGCCCTTTTTGGCCAAGGGCATCATTGTCAACGTTTTGCCGCTTTTCATGTGCTTTAAAGGCGATTCGAATCTACCTCCTGAAATCTGTTTCCTGCAATTCTGCCTTGATTTCAAATCCTCTTCTTTGCCTTCCCTCAATATATTTGTGGATGAGAGTTATCATTTATAACTCTGCAGGTTTGTGAATTGCAGTGCCCTGAACCTCCATTTTACAACTCGCTTTTTAGGGAGCTGGCCGCAAAAGCGCAGGATGGCTTCAGGCCCTGTTCTGGTTCCGGGGGGCAGGCTGAGCCTGTGGTTAATTCTTCTTCCTGATGGGAAAATAGAGTGACCTGTGCCTGTCCCAACACCAAGAGCTAGTCTTTCATTGGTTCCACGTCTTCCCGTTCATCCTCAGTACAAATTGCAACCTGTACGGAACAGGAGGTTAAAGGTGCTGATGCTCCAAGGAGGGAGATTGCTAGTAAAGTGGCTGGAATGGCGAACCCGGGCACAAGCAGATGAGAAATGAGGTGCGTTTTAGAAACCTTTCCCCATCACACGGTGTACCATCTTCTGGGTATCTCATGCATGTTTTCGATGTAGGAAGATGCCCTTGAACCTGGAGATTTGGGACCCATGCGATGGGTACCACGCAGTATTACTTTAAAGGGTCTGCGTTTGCTCACCCAACCTCACCAAACCTCTCAGCCGCAACAGTGTCCACCCTTAGGTCTCATCCAGCTGTGGGTCTAGATATGGTCAATCCAGGTTGCATCACAGCCCCTGAACGCATTGTGTAAGAATTTCTCTCTCTTTCACTGTCTTTGTTTCATGGGTGTTTCAAAGTAATTTATTTTTATAATGGGGTTTAGCTGCTTTTCACTGCTGTGTTTATGCCGCTTTTTACCCACTTGACACACTAACAGAGAGATATCAATACATAGGTTTTAAGATTATTACTAGTCAGATATATTCTTGTGCGGTGAATAGGGCGTGTTGAGTCCAGTTCTCTGAGCAAGGAGTAGGTCTTGTCTATTACATATTGGGTTTATGGAACGGTATCTGAGCTAATTTGAAACCCTTGTTTTATGTATCACCCCACCTCACCTTTCCCGTTAAGCAGCCATAGTGTGTTTTCTGCATGTGTGACTCTGTTCTGTTTTGTAATTCAGTTCAAGTGTAACGGTTTTTACATTCCCTCTATCAGTGATACCTTATGAGAAGTGTCCTTTTCTGTGTGACTTATTTCACTTAGAGTCGTCGTACCTAAATCCACTCATCATGCTGCTACTAGCCTTATGACATTGATTTCACGGCTGAGTGATATTCCATTGTACATAAGGACCACAACTTCTTTATCCATTTTTCTCTTTCCTGGGATATTGAAGGTGGAATGAAGTGGAGGTCCTTGTCAACAGAGCAGCCCTAAACTTTGGGGTGCTTGTGTCTTGCTGATTTTTCATTTTCCCAATTTATACCCCCATGAGTGGAAGTGCCCTATGCTCTCTAAGCTTTGCTTTTTAGACGTTTCAGGACTCACCGTACACTTCTCCAGAGTGGCTGTTGACAATTTACATCCCGCCCATCAGTGTAGCAAGGCTCCCATTTCTCCATGGCCTGTCCTGCATTTCTGGTTTTGACACTTTTTTCAGCATGGCCCTTTTGACCGATGGGAAGCGAGACATCTTTGTAGCGCTGATTTGCCTTTCCAGGTTGCTCGGTTGGCCAAAAAGGGCGTATGCGTTTTTTCCTGAATATATTCAGGAAAAAACGCATACGCCCTTTTCGGCCAAGGGCATCATTGTCAACGTTTTGCCGCTTTTCATGTGCTTTAAAGGCGATTCGAATCTACCTCCTGAAATCTGTTTCCTGCAATTCTGCCTTGATTTCAAATCCTCTTCTTTGCCTTCCCTCAATATATTTGTGGATGAGAGTTATCATTTATAACTCTGCAGGTTTGTGAATTGCAGTGCCCTGAACCTCCATTTTACAACTCGCTTTTTAGGGAGCTGGCCGCAAAAGCGCAGGATGGCTAGGCCCTGTTCTGGTTCCGGGGGGCAGGCTGAGCCTGTGGTTAATTCTTCTTCCTGATGGGAAAATAGAGTGACCTGTGCCTGTCCCAACACCAAGAGCTAGTCTTTCATTGGTTCCACGTCTTCCCGTTCATCCTCAGTACAAATTGCAACCTGTACGGAACAGGAGGTTAAAGGTGCTGATGCTCCAAGGAGGGAGATTGCTAGTAAAGTGGCTGGAATGGCGAACCCGGGCACAAGCAGATGAGAAATGAGGTGCGTTTTAGAAACCTTTCCCCATCACACGGTGTACCATCTTCTGGGTATCTCATGCATGTTTTCGATGTAGGAAGATGCCCTTGAACCTGGAGATTTGGGACCCATGCGATGGGTACCACGCAGTATTATTTAAAGGGTCTGCGTTTGCTCACCCAACCTCACCAAACCTCTCAGCCGCAACAGTGTCCACCCTTAGGTCTCATCCAGCTGTGGGTCTAGATATGGTCAATCCAGGTTGCATCACAGCCCCTGAACGCATTGTGTAAGAATTTCGCTCTCTTTCACTGTCTTTGTTTCATGGGTTTTTCAAAGTAATTTATTTTTATAATGGGGTTTAGCTGCTTTTCACTGCTGTGTTTATGCCGCTTTACACCCACTTGACACAGTAACAGAGAGATATCAATACATAGGTTTTAAGATTATTACTAGTCAGATATATTCTTGTGCGGTGAATAGGGCGTGTTGAGTCCAGTTCTCTGAGCAAGGAGTAGGTCTTGTCTATTACATATTGGGTTTATGGAACGGTATCTGAGCTAATTTGAAACCCTTGTTTTATGTATCACCCCACCTCACCTTTCCCGTTAAGCAGCCATAGTGTGTTTTCTGCATGTGTGACTCTGTTCTGTTTTGTAATTCAGTTCAAGTGTAACGGTTTTTACATTCCCTCTATCAGTGATACCTTATGAGAAGTGTCCTTTTCTGTGTGACTTATTTCACTTAGAGTCGTCGTACCTAAATCCACTCATCATGCTGCTACTAGCCTTATGACATTGATTTCACGGCTGAGTGATATTCCATTGTACATAAGGACCACAACTTCTTTATCCATTTTTCTCTTTCCTGGGATATTGAAGGTGGAATGAAGTGGAGGTCCTTGTCAACAGAGCAGCCCTAAACTTTGGGGTGCTTGTGTCTTGCTGATTTTTCATTTTCCCAATTTATACCCCCATGAGTGGAAGTGCCCTATGCTCTCTAAGCTTTGCTTTTTAGACGTTTCAGGACTCACCGTACACTTCTCCAGAGTGGCTGTTGACAATTTACATCCCGCCCATCAGTGTAGCAAGGCTCCCATTTCTCCATGGCCTGTCCTGCATTTCTGGTTTTGACACTTTTTTCAGCATGGCCCTTTTGACCGATGGGAAGCGAGACATCTTTGTAGCGCTGATTTGCCTTTCCAGGTTGCTCGGTTGGCCAAAAAGGGCGTATGCGTTTTTTCCTGAATATATTCAGGAAAAAACGCATACGCCCTTTTCGGCCAAGGGCATCATTGTCAACGTTTTGCCGCTTTTCATGTGCTTTAAAGGCGATTCGAATCTACCTCCTGAAATCTGTTTCCTGCAATTCTGCCTTGATTTCAAATCCTCTTCTTTGCCTTCCCTCAATATATTTGTGGATGAGAGTTATCATTTATAACTCTGCAGGTTTGTGAATTGCAGTGCCCTGAACCTCCATTTTACAACTCGCTTTTTAGGGAGCTGGCCGCAAAAGCGCAGGATGGCTAGGCCCTGTTCTGGTTCCGGGGGGCAGGCTGAGCCTGTGGTTAATTCTTCTTCCTGATGGGAAAATAGAGTGACCTGTGCCTGTCCCAACACCAAGAGCTAGTCTTTCATTGGTTCCACGTCTTCCCGTTCATCCTCAGTACAAATTGCAACCTGTACGGAACAGGAGGTTAAAGGTGCTGATGCTCCAAGGAGGGAGATTGCTAGTAAAGTGGCTGGAATGGCGAACCCGGGCACAAGCAGATGAGAAATGAGGTGCGTTTTAGAAACCTTTCCCCATCACACGGTGTACCATCTTCTGGGTATCTCATGCATGTTTTCGATGTAGGAAGATGCCCTTGAACCTGGAGATTTGGGACCCATGCGATGGGTACCACGCAGTATTATTTAAAGGGTCTGCGTTTGCTCACCCAACCTCACCAAACCTCTCAGCCGCAACAGTGTCCACCCTTAGGTCTCATCCAGCTGTGGGTCTAGATATGGTCAATCCAGGTTGCATCACAGCCCCTGAACGCATTGTGTAAGAATTTCGCTCTCTTTCACTGTCTTTGTTTCATGGGTTTTTCAAAGTAATTTATTTTTATAATGGGGTTTAGCTGCTTTTCACTGCTGTGTTTATGCCGCTTTACACCCACTTGACACAGTAACAGAGAGATATCAATACATAGGTTTTAAGATTATTACTAGTCAGATATATTCTTGTGCGGTGAATAGGGCGTGTTGAGTCCAGTTCTCTGAGCAAGGAGTAGGTCTTGTCTATTACATATTGGGTTTATGGAACGGTATCTGAGCTAATTTGAAACCCTTGTTTTATGTATCACCCCACCTCACCTTTCCCGTTAAGCAGCCATAGTGTGTTTTCTGCATGTGTGACTCTGTTCTGTTTTGTAATTCAGTTCAAGTGTAACGGTTTTTACATTCCCTCTATCAGTGATACCTTATGAGAAGTGTCCTTTTCTGTGTGACTTATTTCACTTAGAGTCGTCGTACCTAAATCCACTCATCATGCTGCTACTAGCCTTATGACATTGATTTCACGGCTGAGTGATATTCCATTGTACATAAGGACCACAACTTCTTTATCCATTTTTCTCTTTCCTGGGATATTGAAGGTGGAATGAAGTGGAGGTCCTTGTCAACAGAGCAGCCCTAAACTTTGGGGTGCTTGTGTCTTGCTGATTTTTCATTTTCCCAATTTATACCCCCATGAGTGGAAGTGCCCTATGCTCTCTAAGCTTTGCTTTTTAGACGTTTCAGGACTCACCGTACACTTCTCCAGAGTGGCTGTTGACAATTTACATCCCGCCCATCAGTGTAGCAAGGCTCCCATTTCTCCATGGCCTGTCCTGCATTTCTGGTTTTGACACTTTTTTCAGCATGGCCCTTTTGACCGATGGGAAGCGAGACATCTTTGTAGCGCTGATTTGCCTTTCCAGGTTGCTCGGTTGGCCAAAAAGGGCGTATGCGTTTTTTCCTGAATATATTCAGGAAAAAACGCATACGCCCTTTTCGGCCAAGGGCATCATTGTCAACGTTTTGCCGCTTTTCATGTGCTTTAAAGGCGATTCGAATCTACCTCCTGAAATCTGTTTCCTGCAATTCTGCCTTGATTTCAAATCCTCTTCTTTGCCTTCCCTCAATATATTTGTGGATGAGAGTTATCATTTATAACTCTGCAGGTTTGTGAATTGCAGTGCCCTGAACCTCCATTTTACAACTCGCTTTTTAGGGAGCTGGCCGCAAAAGCGCAGGATGGCTTCAGGCCCTGTTCTGGTTCCGGGGGGCAGGCTGAGCCTGTGGTTAATTCTTCTTCCTGATGGGAAAATAGAGTGACCTGTGCCTGTCCCAACACCAAGAGCTAGTCTTTCATTGGTTCCACGTCTTCCCGTTCATCCTCAGTACAAATTGCAACCTGTACGGAACAGGAGGTTAAAGGTGCTGATGCTCCAAGGAGGGAGATTGCTAGTAAAGTGGCTGGAATGGCGAACCCGGGCACAAGCAGATGAGAAATGAGGTGCGTTTTAGAAACCTTTCCCCATCACACGGTGTACCATCTTCTGGGTATCTCATGCATGTTTTCGATGTAGGAAGATGCCCTTGAACCTGGAGATTTGGGACCCATGCGATGGGTACCACGCAGTATTACTTTAAAGGGTCTGCGTTTGCTCACCCAACCTCACCAAACCTCTCAGCCGCAACAGTGTCCACCCTTAGGTCTCATCCAGCTGTGGGTCTAGATATGGTCAATCCAGGTTGCATCACAGCCCCTGAACGCATTGTGTAAGAATTTCTCTCTCTTTCACTGTCTTTGTTTCATGGGTGTTTCAAAGTAATTTATTTTTATAATGGGGTTTAGCTGCTTTTCACTGCTGTGTTTATGCCGCTTTTTACCCACTTGACACACTAACAGAGAGATATCAATACATAGGTTTTAAGATTATTACTAGTCAGATATATTCTTGTGCGGTGAATAGGGCGTGTTGAGTCCAGTTCTCTGAGCAAGGAGTAGGTCTTGTCTATTACATATTGGGTTTATGGAACGGTATCTGAGCTAATTTGAAACCCTTGTTTTATGTATCACCCCACCTCACCTTTCCCGTTAAGCAGCCATAGTGTGTTTTCTGCATGTGTGACTCTGTTCTGTTTTGTAATTCAGTTCAAGTGTAACGGTTTTTACATTCCCTCTATCAGTGATACCTTATGAGAAGTGTCCTTTTCTGTGTGACTTATTTCACTTAGAGTCGTCGTACCTAAATCCACTCATCATGCTGCTACTAGCCTTACGACATTGATTTCACGGCTGAGTGATATTCCATTGTACATAAGGACCACAACTTCTTTATCCATTTTTCTCTTTCCTGGGATATTGAAGGTGGAATGAAGTGGAGGTCCTTGTCAACAGAGCAGCCCTAAACTTTGGGGTGCTTGTGTCTTGCTGATTTTTCATTTTCCCAATTTATACCCCCATGAGTGGAAGTGCCCTATGCTCTCTAAGCTTTGCTTTTTAGACGTTTCAGGACTCACCGTACACTTCTCCAGAGTGGCTGTTGACAATTTACATCCCGCCCATCAGTGTAGCAAGGCTCCCATTTCTCCATGGCCTGTCCTGCATTTCTGGTGTTGACACTTTTTTCAGCATGGCCCTTTTGACCGATGGGAAGCGAGACATCTTTGTAGCGCTGATTTGCCTTTCCAGGTTGCTCGGTTGGCCAAAAAGGGCGTATGCGTTTTTTCCTGAATATATTCAGGAAAAAACGCATACGCCCTTTTCGGCCAAGGGCATCATTGTCAACGTTTTGCCGCTTTTCATGTGCTTTAAAGGCGATTCGAATCTACCTCCTGAAATCTGTTTCCTGCAATTCTGCCTTGATTTCAAATCCTCTTCTTTGCCTTCCCTCAATATATTTGTGGATGAGAGTTATCATTTATAACTCTGCAGGTTTGTGAATTGCAGTGCCCTGAACCTCCATTTTACAACTCGCTTTTTAGGGAGCTGGCCGCAAAAGCGCAGGATGGCTTCAGGCCCTGTTCTGGTTCCGGGGGGCAGGCTGAGCCTGTGGTTAATTCTTCTTCCTGATGGGAAAATAGAGTGACCTGTGCCTGTCCCAACACCAAGAGCTAGTCTTTCATTGGTTCCACGTCTTCCCGTTCATCCTCAGTACAAATTGCAACCTGTACGGAACAGGAGGTTAAAGGTGCTGATGCTCCAAGGAGGGAGATTGCTAGTAAAGTGGCTGGAATGGCGAACCCGGGCACAAGGAGATGAGAAATGAGGTGCGTTTTAGAAACCTTTCCCCATCACACGGTGTACCATCTTCTGGGTATCTCATGCATGTTTTCGATGTAGGAAGATGCCCTTGAACCTGGAGATTTGGGACCCATGCGATGGGTACCACGCAGTATTACTTTAAAGGGTCTGCGTTTGCTCACCCAACCTCACCAAACCTCTCAGCCGCAACAGTGTCCACCCTTAGGTCTCATCCAGCTGTGGGTCTAGATATGGTCAATCCAGGTTGCATCACAGCCCCTGAACGCATTGTGTAAGAATTTCTCTCTCTTTCACTGTCTTTGTTTCATGGGTGTTTCAAAGTAATTTATTTTTATAATGGGGTTTAGCTGCTTTTCACTGCTGTGTTTATGCCGCTTTTTACCCACTTGACACACTAACAGAGAGATATCAATACATAGGTTTTAAGATTATTACTAGTCAGATATATTCTTGTGCGGTGAATAGGGCGTGTTGAGTCCAGTTCTCTGAGCAAGGAGTAGGTCTTGTCTATTACATATTGGGTTTATGGAACGGTATCTGAGCTAATTTGAAACCCTTGTTTTATGTATCACCCCACCTCACCTTTCCCGTTAAGCAGCCATAGTGTGTTTTCTGCATGTGTGACTCTGTTCTGTTTTGTAATTCAGTTCAAGTGTAACGGTTTTTACATTCCCTCTATCAGTGATACCTTATGAGAAGTGTCCTTTTCTGTGTGACTTATTTCACTTAGAGTCGTCGTACCTAAATCCACTCATCATGCTGCTACTAGCCTTACGACATTGATTTCACGGCTGAGTGATATTCCATTGTACATAAGGACCACAACTTCTTTATCCATTTTTCTCTTTCCTGGGATATTGAAGGTGGAATGAAGTGGAGGTCCTTGTCAACAGAGCAGCCCTAAACTTTGGGGTGCTTGTGTCTTGCTGATTTTTCATTTTCCCAATTTATACCCCCATGAGTGGAAGTGCCCTATGCTCTCTAAGCTTTGCTTTTTAGACGTTTCAGGACTCACCGTACACTTCTCCAGAGTGGCTGTTGACAATTTACATCCCGCCCATCAGTGTAGCAAGGCTCCCATTTCTCCATGGCCTGTCCTGCATTTCTGGTGTTGACACTTTTTTCAGCATGGCCCTTTTGACCGATGGGAAGCGAGACATCTTTGTAGCGCTGATTTGCCTTTCCAGGTTGCTCGGTTGGCCAAAAAGGGCGTATGCGTTTTTTCCTGAATATATTCAGGAAAAAACGCATACGCCCTTTTTGGCCAAGGGCATCATTGTCAACGTTTTGCCGCTTTTCATGTGCTTTAAAGGCGATTCGAATCTACCTCCTGAAATCTGTTTCCTGCAATTCTGCCTTGATTTCAAATCCTCTTCTTTGCCTTCCCTCAATATATTTGTGGATGAGAGTTATCATTTATAACTCTGCAGGTTTGTGAATTGCAGTGCCCTGAACCTCCATTTTACAACTCGCTTTTTAGGGAGCTGGCCGCAAAAGCGCAGGATGGCTTCAGGCCCTGTTCTGGTTCCGGGGGGCAGGCTGAGCCTGTGGTTAATTCTTCTTCCTGATGGGAAAATAGAGTGACCTGTGCCTGTCCCAACACCAAGAGCTAGTCTTTCATTGGTTCCACGTCTTCCCGTTCATCCTCAGTACAAATTGCAACCTGTACGGAACAGGAGGTTAAAGGTGCTGATGCTCCAAGGAGGGAGATTGCTAGTAAAGTGGCTGGAATGGCGAACCCGGGCACAAGCAGATGAGAAATGAGGTGCGTTTTAGAAACCTTTCCCCATCACACGGTGTACCATCTTCTGGGTATCTCATGCATGTTTTCGATGTAGGAAGATGCCCTTGAACCTGGAGATTTGGGACCCATGCGATGGGTACCACGCAGTATTACTTTAAAGGGTCTGCGTTTGCTCACCCAACCTCACCAAACCTCTCAGCCGCAACAGTGTCCACCCTTAGGTCTCATCCAGCTGTGGGTCTAGATATGGTCAATCCAGGTTGCATCACAGCCCCTGAACGCATTGTGTAAGAATTTCTCTCTCTTTCACTGTCTTTGTTTCATGGGTGTTTCAAAGTAATTTATTTTTATAATGGGGTTTAGCTGCTTTTCACTGCTGTGTTTATGCCGCTTTTTACCCACTTGACACACTAACAGAGAGATATCAATACATAGGTTTTAAGATTATTACTAGTCAGATATATTCTTGTGCGGTGAATAGGGCGTGTTGAGTCCAGTTCTCTGAGCAAGGAGTAGGTCTTGTCTATTACATATTGGGTTTATGGAACGGTATCTGAGCTAATTTGAAACCCTTGTTTTATGTATCACCCCACCTCACCTTTCCCGTTAAGCAGCCATAGTGTGTTTTCTGCATGTGTGACTCTGTTCTGTTTTGTAATTCAGTTCAAGTGTAACGGTTTTTACATTCCCTCTATCAGTGATACCTTATGAGAAGTGTCCTTTTCTGTGTGACTTATTTCACTTAGAGTCGTCGTACCTAAATCCACTCATCATGCTGCTACTAGCCTTACGACATTGATTTCACGGCTGAGTGATATTCCATTGTACATAAGGACCACAACTTCTTTATCCATTTTTCTCTTTCCTGGGATATTGAAGGTGGAATGAAGTGGAGGTCCTTGTCAACAGAGCAGCCCTAAACTTTGGGGTGCTTGTGTCTTGCTGATTTTTCATTTTCCCAATTTATACCCCCATGAGTGGAAGTGCCCTATGCTCTCTAAGCTTTGCTTTTTAGACGTTTCAGGACTCACCGTACACTTCTCCAGAGTGGCTGTTGACAATTTACATCCCGCCCATCAGTGTAGCAAGGCTCCCATTTCTCCATGGCCTGTCCTGCATTTCTGGTGTTGACACTTTTTTCAGCATGGCCCTTTTGACCGATGGGAAGCGAGACATCTTTGTAGCGCTGATTTGCCTTTCCAGGTTGCTTGGTTGGCCAAAAAGGGCGTATGCGTTTTTTCCTGAATATATTCAGGAAAAAACGCATACGCCCTTTTCGGCCAAGGGCATCATTGTCAACGTTTTGCCGCTTTTCATGTGCTTTAAAGGCGATTCGAATCTACCTCCTGAAATCTGTTTCCTGCAATTCTGCCTTGATTTCAAATCCTCTTCTTTGCCTTCCCTCAATATATTTGTGGATGAGAGTTATCATTTATAACTCTGCAGGTTTGTGAATTGCAGTGCCCTGAACCTCCATTTTACAACTCGCTTTTTAGGGAGCTGGCCGCAAAAGCGCAGGATGGCTTCAGGCCCTGTTCTGGTTCCGGGGGGCAGGCTGAGCCTGTGGTTAATTCTTCTTCCTGATGGGAAAATAGAGTGACCTGTGCCTGTCCCAACACCAAGAGCTAGTCTTTCATTGGTTCCACGTCTTCCCGTTCATCCTCAGTACAAATTGCAACCTGTACGGAACAGGAGGTTAAAGGTGCTGATGCTCCAAGGAGGGAGATTGCTAGTAAAGTGGCTGGAATGGCGAACCCGGGCACAAGCAGATGAGAAATGAGGTGCGTTTTAGAAACCTTTCCCCATCACACGGTGTACCATCTTCTGGGTATCTCATGCATGTTTTCGATGTAGGAAGATGCCCTTGAACCTGGAGATTTGGGACCCATGCGATGGGTACCACGCAGTATTACTTTAAAGGGTCTGCGTTTGCTCACCCAACCTCACCAAACCTCTCAGCCGCAACAGTGTCCACCCTTAGGTCTCATCCAGCTGTGGGTCTAGATATGGTCAATCCAGGTTGCATCACAGCCCCTGAACGCATTGTGTAAGAATTTCTCTCTCTTTCACTGTCTTTGTTTCATGGGTGTTTCAAAGTAATTTATTTTTATAATGGGGTTTAGCTGCTTTTCACTGCTGTGTTTATGCCGCTTTTTACCCACTTGACACACTAACAGAGAGATATCAATACATAGGTTTTAAGATTATTACTAGTCAGATATATTCTTGTGCGGTGAATAGGGCGTGTTGAGTCCAGTTCTCTGAGCAAGGAGTAGGTCTTGTCTATTACATATTGGGTTTATGGAACGGTATCTGAGCTAATTTGAAACCCTTGTTTTATGTATCACCCCACCTCACCTTTCCCGTTAAGCAGCCATAGTGTGTTTTCTGCATGTGTGACTCTGTTCTGTTTTGTAATTCAGTTCAAGTGTAACGGTTTTTACATTCCCTCTATCAGTGATACCTTATGAGAAGTGTCCTTTTCTGTGTGACTTATTTCACTTAGAGTCGTCGTACCTAAATCCACTCATCATGCTGCTACTAGCCTTATGACATTGATTTCACGGCTGAGTGATATTCCATTGTACATAAGGACCACAACTTCTTTATCCATTTTTCTCTTTCCTGGGATATTGAAGGTGGAATGAAGTGGAGGTCCTTGTCAACAGAGCAGCCCTAAACTTTGGGGTGCTTGTGTCTTGCTGATTTTTCATTTTCCCAATTTATACCCCCATGAGTGGAAGTGCCCTATGCTCTCTAAGCTTTGCTTTTTAGACGTTTCAGGACTCACCGTACACTTCTCCAGAGTGGCTGTTGACAATTTACATCCCGCCCATCAGTGTAGCAAGGCTCCCAGTTCTCCATGGCCTGTCCTGCATTTCTGGTTTTGACACTTTTTTCAGCATGGCCCTTTTGACCGATGGGAAGCGAGACATCTTTGTAGCGCTGATTTGCCTTTCCAGGTTGCTTGGTTGGCCAAAAAGGGCGTATGCGTTTTTTCCTGAATATATTCAGGAAAAAACGCATACGCCCTTTTCGGCCAAGGGCATCATTGTCAACGTTTTGCCGCTTTTCATGTGCTTTAAAGGCGATTCGAATCTACCTCCTGAAATCTGTTTCCTGCAATTCTGCCTTGATTTCAAATCCTCTTCTTTGCCTTCCCTCAATATATTTGTGGATGAGAGTTATCATTTATAACTCTGCAGGTTTGTGAATTGCAGTGCCCTGAACCTCCATTTTACAACTCGCTTTTTAGGGAGCTGGCCGCAAAAGCGCAGGATGGCTTCAGGCCCTGTTCTGGTTCCGGGGGGCAGGCTGAGCCTGTGGTTAATTCTTCTTCCTGATGGGAAAATAGAGTGACCTGTGCCTGTCCCAACACCAAGAGCTAGTCTTTCATTGGTTCCACGTCTTCCCGTTCATCCTCAGTACAAATTGCAACCTGTACGGAACAGGAGGTTAAAGGTGCTGATGCTCCAAGGAGGGAGATTGCTAGTAAAGTGGCTGGAATGGCGAACCCGGGCACAAGCAGATGAGAAATGAGGTGCGTTTTAGAAACCTTTCCCCATCACACGGTGTACCATCTTCTGGGTATCTCATGCATGTTTTCGATGTAGGAAGATGCCCTTGAACCTGGAGATTTGGGACCCATGCGATGGGTACCACGCAGTATTACTTTAAAGGGTCTGCGTTTGCTCACCCAACCTCACCAAACCTCTCAGCCGCAACAGTGTCCACCCTTAGGTCTCATCCAGCTGTGGGTCTAGATATGGTCAATCCAGGTTGCATCACAGCCCCTGAACGCATTGTGTAAGAATTTCTCTCTCTTTCACTGTCTTTGTTTCATGGGTGTTTCAAAGTAATTTATTTTTATAATGGGGTTTAGCTGCTTTTCACTGCTGTGTTTATGCCGCTTTTTACCCACTTGACACACTAACAGAGAGATATCAATACATAGGTTTTAAGATTATTACTAGTCAGATATATTCTTGTGCGGTGAATAGGGCGTGTTGAGTCCAGTTCTCTGAGCAAGGAGTAGGTCTTGTCTATTACATATTGGGTTTATGGAACGGTATCTGAGCTAATTTGAAACCCTTGTTTTATGTATCACCCCACCTCACCTTTCCCGTTAAGCAGCCATAGTGTGTTTTCTGCATGTGTGACTCTGTTCTGTTTTGTAATTCAGTTCAAGTGTAACGGTTTTTACATTCCCTCTATCAGTGATACCTTATGAGAAGTGTCCTTTTCTGTGTGACTTATTTCACTTAGAGTCGTCGTACCTAAATCCACTCATCATGCTGCTACTAGCCTTATGACATTGATTTCACGGCTGAGTGATATTCCATTGTACATAAGGACCACAACTTCTTTATCCATTTTTCTCTTTCCTGGGATATTGAAGGTGGAATGAAGTGGAGGTCCTTGTCAACAGAGCAGCCCTAAACTTTGGGGTGCTTGTGTCTTGCTGATTTTTCATTTTCCCAATTTATACCCCCATGAGTGGAAGTGCCCTATGCTCTCTAAGCTTTGCTTTTTAGACGTTTCAGGACTCACCGTACACTTCTCCAGAGTGGCTGTTGACAATTTACATCCCGCCCATCAGTGTAGCAAGGCTCCCAGTTCTCCATGGCCTGTCCTGCATTTCTGGTTTTGACACTTTTTTCAGCATGGCCCTTTTGACCGATGGGAAGCGAGACATCTTTGTAGCGCTGATTTGCCTTTCCAGGTTGCTTGGTTGGCCAAAAAGGGCGTATGCGTTTTTTCCTGAATATATTCAGGAAAAAACGCATACGCCCTTTTTGGCCAAGGGCATCATTGTCAACGTTTTGCCGCTTTTCATGTGCTTTAAAGGCGATTCGAATCTACCTCCTGAAATCTGTTTCCTGCAATTCTGCCTTGATTTCAAATCCTCTTCTTTGCCTTCCCTCAATATATTTGTGGATGAGAGTTATCATTTATAACTCTGCAGGTTTGTGAATTGCAGTGCCCTGAACCTCCATTTTACAACTCGCTTTTTAGGGAGCTGGCCGCAAAAGCGCAGGATGGCTTCAGGCCCTGTTCTGGTTCCGGGGGGCAGGCTGAGCCTGTGGTTAATTCTTCTTCCTGATGGGAAAATAGAGTGACCTGTGCCTGTCCCAACACCAAGAGCTAGTCTTTCATTGGTTCCACGTCTTCCCGTTCATCCTCAGTACAAATTGCAACCTGTACGGAACAGGAGGTTAAAGGTGCTGATGCTCCAAGGAGGGAGATTGCTAGTAAAGTGGCTGGAATGGCGAACCCGGGCACAAGCAGATGAGAAATGAGGTGCGTTTTAGAAACCTTTCCCCATCACACGGTGTACCATCTTCTGGGTATCTCATGCATGTTTTCGATGTAGGAAGATGCCCTTGAACCTGGAGATTTGGGACCCATGCGATGGGTACCACGCAGTATTACTTTAAAGGGTCTGCGTTTGCTCACCCAACCTCACCAAACCTCTCAGCCGCAACAGTGTCCACCCTTAGGTCTCATCCAGCTGTGGGTCTAGATATGGTCAATCCAGGTTGCATCACAGCCCCTGAACGCATTGTGTAAGAATTTCTCTCTCTTTCACTGTCTTTGTTTCATGGGTGTTTCAAAGTAATTTATTTTTATAATGGGGTTTAGCTGCTTTTCACTGCTGTGTTTATGCCGCTTTTTACCCACTTGACACACTAACAGAGAGATATCAATACATAGGTTTTAAGATTATTACTAGTCAGATATATTCTTGTGCGGTGAATAGGGCGTGTTGAGTCCAGTTCTCTGAGCAAGGAGTAGGTCTTGTCTATTACATATTGGGTTTATGGAACGGTATCTGAGCTAATTTGAAACCCTTGTTTTATGTATCACCCCACCTCACCTTTCCCGTTAAGCAGCCATAGTGTGTTTTCTGCATGTGTGACTCTGTTCTGTTTTGTAATTCAGTTCAAGTGTAACGGTTTTTACATTCCCTCTATCAGTGATACCTTATGAGAAGTGTCCTTTTCTGTGTGACTTATTTCACTTAGAGTCGTCGTACCTAAATCCACTCATCATGCTGCTACTAGCCTTATGACATTGATTTCACGGCTGAGTGATATTCCATTGTACATAAGGACCACAACTTCTTTATCCATTTTTCTCTTTCCTGGGATATTGAAGGTGGAATGAAGTGGAGGTCCTTGTCAACAGAGCAGCCCTAAACTTTGGGGTGCTTGTGTCTTGCTGATTTTTCATTTTCCCAATTTATACCCCCATGAGTGGAAGTGCCCTATGCTCTCTAAGCTTTGCTTTTTAGACGTTTCAGGACTCACCGTACACTTCTCCAGAGTGGCTGTTGACAATTTACATCCCGCCCATCAGTGTAGCAAGGCTCCCATTTCTCCATGGCCTGTCCTGCATTTCTGGTTTTGACACTTTTTTCAGCATGGCCCTTTTGACCGATGGGAAGCGAGACATCTTTGTAGCGCTGATTTGCCTTTCCAGGTTGCTTGGTTGGCCAAAAAGGGCGTATGCGTTTTTTCCTGAATATATTCAGGAAAAAACGCATACGCCCTTTTTGGCCAAGGGCATCATTGTCAACGTTTTGCCGCTTTTCATGTGCTTTAAAGGCGATTCGAATCTACCTCCTGAAATCTGTTTCCTGCAATTCTGCCTTGATTTCAAATCCTCTTCTTTGCCTTCCCTCAATATATTTGTGGATGAGAGTTATCATTTATAACTCTGCAGGTTTGTGAATTGCAGTGCCCTGAACCTCCATTTTACAACTCGCTTTTTAGGGAGCTGGCCGCAAAAGCGCAGGATGGCTTCAGGCCCTGTTCTGGTTCCGGGGGGCAGGCTGAGCCTGTGGTTAATTCTTCTTCCTGATGGGAAAATAGAGTGACCTGTGCCTGTCCCAACACCAAGAGCTAGTCTTTCATTGGTTCCACGTCTTCCCGTTCATCCTCAGTACAAATTGCAACCTGTACGGAACAGGAGGTTAAAGGTGCTGATGCTCCAAGGAGGGAGATTGCTAGTAAAGTGGCTGGAATGGCGAACCCGGGCACAAGCAGATGAGAAATGAGGTGCGTTTTAGAAACCTTTCCCCATCACACGGTGTACCATCTTCTGGGTATCTCATGCATGTTTTCGATGTAGGAAGATGCCCTTGAACCTGGAGATTTGGGACCCATGCGATGGGTACCACGCAGTATTACTTTAAAGGGTCTGCGTTTGCTCACCCAACCTCACCAAACCTCTCAGCCGCAACAGTGTCCACCCTTAGGTCTCATCCAGCTGTGGGTCTAGATATGGTCAATCCAGGTTGCATCACAGCCCCTGAACGCATTGTGTAAGAATTTCTCTCTCTTTCACTGTCTTTGTTTCATGGGTGTTTCAAAGTAATTTATTTTTATAATGGGGTTTAGCTGCTTTTCACTGCTGTGTTTATGCCGCTTTTTACCCACTTGACACACTAACAGAGAGATATCAATACATAGGTTTTAAGATTATTACTAGTCAGATATATTCTTGTGCGGTGAATAGGGCGTGTTGAGTCCAGTTCTCTGAGCAAGGAGTAGGTCTTGTCTATTACATATTGGGTTTATGGAACGGTATCTGAGCTAATTTGAAACCCTTGTTTTATGTATCACCCCACCTCACCTTTCCCGTTAAGCAGCCATAGTGTGTTTTCTGCATGTGTGACTCTGTTCTGTTTTGTAATTCAGTTCAAGTGTAACGGTTTTTACATTCCCTCTATCAGTGATACCTTATGAGAAGTGTCCTTTTCTGTGTGACTTATTTCACTTAGAGTCGTCGTACCTAAATCCACTCATCATGCTGCTACTAGCCTTATGACATTGATTTCACGGCTGAGTGATATTCCATTGTACATAAGGACCACAACTTCTTTATCCATTTTTCTCTTTCCTGGGATATTGAAGGTGGAATGAAGTGGAGGTCCTTGTCAACAGAGCAGCCCTAAACTTTGGGGTGCTTGTGTCTTGCTGATTTTTCATTTTCCCAATTTATACCCCCATGAGTGGAAGTGCCCTATGCTCTCTAAGCTTTGCTTTTTAGACGTTTCAGGACTCACCGTACACTTCTCCAGAGTGGCTGTTGACAATTTACATCCCGCCCATCAGTGTAGCAAGGCTCCCATTTCTCCATGGCCTGTCCTGCATTTCTGGTTTTGACACTTTTTTCAGCATGGCCCTTTTGACCGATGGGAAGCGAGACATCTTTGTAGCGCTGATTTGCCTTTCCAGGTTGCTTGGTTGGCCAAAAAGGGCGTATGCGTTTTTTCCTGAATATATTCAGGAAAAAACGCATACGCCCTTTTTGGCCAAGGGCATCATTGTCAACGTTTTGCCGCTTTTCATGTGCTTTAAAGGCGATTCGAATCTACCTCCTGAAATCTGTTTCCTGCAATTCTGCCTTGATTTCAAATCCTCTTCTTTGCCTTCCCTCAATATATTTGTGGATGAGAGTTATCATTTATAACTCTGCAGGTTTGTGAATTGCAGTGCCCTGAAGCTCCATTTTACAACTCGCTTTTTAGGGAGCTGGCCGCAAAAGCGCAGGATGGCTTCAGGCCCTGTTCTGGTTCCGGGGGGCAGGCTGAGCCTGTGGTTAATTCTTCTTCCTGATGGGAAAATAGAGTGACCTGTGCCTGTCCCAACACCAAGAGCTAGTCTTTCATTGGTTCCACGTCTTCCCGTTCATCCTCAGTACAAATTGCAACCTGTACGGAACAGGAGGTTAAAGGTGCTGATGCTCCAAGGAGGGAGATTGCTAGTAAAGTGGCTGGAATGGCGAACCCGGGCACAAGCAGATGAGAAATGAGGTGCGTTTTAGAAACCTTTCCCCATCACACGGTGTACCATCTTCTGGGTATCTCATGCATGTTTTCGATGTAGGAAGATGCCCTTGAACCTGGAGATTTGGGACCCATGCGATGGGTACCACGCAGTATTACTTTAAAGGGTCTGCGTTTGCTCACCCAACCTCACCAAACCTCTCAGCCGCAACAGTGTCCACCCTTAGGTCTCATCCAGCTGTGGGTCTAGATATGGTCAATCCAGGTTGCATCACAGCCCCTGAACGCATTGTGTAAGAATTTCTCTCTCTTTCACTGTCTTTGTTTCATGGGTGTTTCAAAGTAATTTATTTTTATAATGGGGTTTAGCTGCTTTTCACTGCTGTGTTTATGCCGCTTTTTACCCACTTGACACACTAACAGAGAGATATCAATACATAGGTTTTAAGATTATTACTAGTCAGATATATTCTTGTGCGGTGAATAGGGCGTGTTGAGTCCAGTTCTCTGAGCAAGGAGTAGGTCTTGTCTATTACATATTGGGTTTATGGAACGGTATCTGAGCTAATTTGAAACCCTTGTTTTATGTATCACCCCACCTCACCTTTCCCGTTAAGCAGCCATAGTGTGTTTTCTGCATGTGTGACTCTGTTCTGTTTTGTAATTCAGTTCAAGTGTAACGGTTTTTACATTCCCTCTATCAGTGATACCTTATGAGAAGTGTCCTTTTCTGTGTGACTTATTTCACTTAGAGTCGTCGTACCTAAATCCACTCATCATGCTGCTACTAGCCTTATGACATTGATTTCACGGCTGAGTGATATTCCATTGTACATAAGGACCACAACTTCTTTATCCATTTGTCTCTTTCCTGGGATATTGAAGGTGGAATGAAGTGGAGGTCCTTGTCAACAGAGCAGCCCTAAACTTTGGGGTGCTTGTGTCTTGCTGATTTTTCATTTTCCCAATTTATACCCCCATGAGTGGAAGTGCCCTATGCTCTCTAAGCTTTGCTTTTTAGACGTTTCAGGACTCACCGTACACTTCTCCAGAGTGGCTGTTGACAATTTACATCCCGCCCATCAGTGTAGCAAGGCTCCCATTTCTCCATGGCCTGTCCTGCATTTCTGGTTTTGACACTTTTTTCAGCATGGCCCTTTTGACCGATGGGAAGCGAGACATCTTTGTAGCGCTGATTTGCCTTTCCAGGTTGCTTGGTTGGCCAAAAAGGGCGTATGCGTTTTTTCCTGAATATATTCAGGAAAAAACGCATACGCCCTTTTTGGCCAAGGGCATCATTGTCAACGTTTTGCCGCTTTTCATGTGCTTTAAAGGCGATTCGAATCTACCTCCTGAAATCTGTTTCCTGCAATTCTGCCTTGATTTCAAATCCTCTTCTTTGCCTTCCCTCAATATATTTGTGGATGAGAGTTATCATTTATAACTCTGCAGGTTTGTGAATTGCAGTGCCCTGAACCTCCATTTTACAACTCGCTTTTTAGGGAGCTGGCCGCAAAAGCGCAGGATGGCTTCAGGCCCTGTTCTGGTTCCGGGGGGCAGGCTGAGCCTGTGGTTAATTCTTCTTCCTGATGGGAAAATAGAGTGACCTGTGCCTGTCCCAACACCAAGAGCTAGTCTTTCATTGGTTCCACGTCTTCCCGTTCATCCTCAGTACAAATTGCAACCTGTACGGAACAGGAGGTTAAAGGTGCTGATGCTCCAAGGAGGGAGATTGCTAGTAAAGTGGCTGGAATGGCGAACCCGGGCACAAGCAGATGAGAAATGAGGTGCGTTTTAGAAACCTTTCCCCATCACACGGTGTACCATCTTCTGGGTATCTCATGCATGTTTTCGATGTAGGAAGATGCCCTTGAACCTGGAGATTTGGGACCCATGCGATGGGTACCACGCAGTATTACTTTAAAGGGTCTGCGTTTGCTCACCCAACCTCACCAAACCTCTCAGCCGCAACAGTGTCCACCCTTAGGTCTCATCCAGCTGTGGGTCTAGATATGGTCAATCCAGGTTGCATCACAGCCCCTGAACGCATTGTGTAAGAATTTCTCTCTCTTTCACTGTCTTTGTTTCATGGGTGTTTCAAAGTAATTTATTTTTATAATGGGGTTTAGCTGCTTTTCACTGCTGTGTTTATGCCGCTTTTTACCCACTTGACACACTAACAGAGAGATATCAATACATAGGTTTTAAGATTATTACTAGTCAGATATATTCTTGTGCGGTGAATAGGGCGTGTTGAGTCCAGTTCTCTGAGCAAGGAGTAGGTCTTGTCTATTACATATTGGGTTTATGGAACGGTATCTGAGCTAATTTGAAACCCTTGTTTTATGTATCACCCCACCTCACCTTTCCCGTTAAGCAGCCATAGTGTGTTTTCTGCATGTGTGACTCTGTTCTGTTTTGTAATTCAGTTCAAGTGTAACGGTTTTTACATTCCCTCTATCAGTGATACCTTATGAGAAGTGTCCTTTTCTGTGTGACTTATTTCACTTAGAGTCGTCGTACCTAAATCCACTCATCATGCTGCTACTAGCCTTATGACATTGATTTCACGGCTGAGTGATATTCCATTGTACATAAGGACCACAACTTCTTTATCCATTTTTCTCTTTCCTGGGATATTGAAGGTGGAATGAAGTGGAGGTCCTTGTCAACAGAGCAGCCCTAAACTTTGGGGTGCTTGTGTCTTGCTGATTTTTCATTTTCCCAATTTATACCCCCATGAGTGGAAGTGCCCTATGCTCTCTAAGCTTTGCTTTTTAGACGTTTCAGGACTCACCGTACACTTCTCCAGAGTGGCTGTTGACAATTTACATCCCGCCCATCAGTGTAGCAAGGCTCCCATTTCTCCATGGCCTGTCCTGCATTTCTGGTTTTGACACTTTTTTCAGCATGGCCCTTTTGACCGATGGGAAGCGAGACATCTTTGTAGCGCTGATTTGCCTTTCCAGGTTGCTTGGTTGGCCAAAAAGGGCGTATGCGTTTTTTCCTGAATATATTCAGGAAAAAACGCATACGCCCTTTTTGGCCAAGGGCATCATTGTCAACGTTTTGCCGCTTTTCATGTGCTTTAAAGGCGATTCGAATCTACCTCCTGAAATCTGTTTCCTGCAATTCTGCCTTGATTTCAAATCCTCTTCTTTGCCTTCCCTCAATATATTTGTGGATGAGAGTTATCATTTATAACTCTGCAGGTTTGTGAATTGCAGTGCCCTGAAGCTCCATTTTACAACTCGCTTTTTAGGGAGCTGGCCGCAAAAGCGCAGGATGGCTTCAGGCCCTGTTCTGGTTCCGGGGGGCAGGCTGAGCCTGTGGTTAATTCTTCTTCCTGATGGGAAAATAGAGTGACCTGTGCCTGTCCCAACACCAAGAGCTAGTCTTTCATTGGTTCCACGTCTTCCCGTTCATCCTCAGTACAAATTGCAACCTGTACGGAACAGGAGGTTAAAGGTGCTGATGCTCCAAGGAGGGAGATTGCTAGTAAAGTGGCTGGAATGGCGAACCCGGGCACAAGCAGATGAGAAATGAGGTGCGTTTTAGAAACCTTTCCCCATCACACGGTGTACCATCTTCTGGGTATCTCATGCATGTTTTCGATGTAGGAAGATGCCCTTGAACCTGGAGATTTGGGACCCATGCGATGGGTACCACGCAGTATTACTTTAAAGGGTCTGCGTTTGCTCACCCAACCTCACCAAACCTCTCAGCCGCAACAGTGTCCACCCTTAGGTCTCATCCAGCTGTGGGTCTAGATATGGTCAATCCAGGTTGCATCACAGCCCCTGAACGCATTGTGTAAGAATTTCTCTCTCTTTCACTGTCTTTGTTTCATGGGTGTTTCAAAGTAATTTATTTTTATAATGGGGTTTAGCTGCTTTTCACTGCTGTGTTTATGCCGCTTTTTACCCACTTGACACACTAACAGAGAGATATCAATACATAGGTTTTAAGATTATTACTAGTCAGATATATTCTTGTGCGGTGAATAGGGCGTGTTGAGTCCAGTTCTCTGAGCAAGGAGTAGGTCTTGTCTATTACATATTGGGTTTATGGAACGGTATCTGAGCTAATTTGAAACCCTTGTTTTATGTATCACCCCACCTCACCTTTCCCGTTAAGCAGCCATAGTGTGTTTTCTGCATGTGTGACTCTGTTCTGTTTTGTAATTCAGTTCAAGTGTAACGGTTTTTACATTCCCTCTATCAGTGATACCTTATGAGAAGTGTCCTTTTCTGTGTGACTTATTTCACTTAGAGTCGTCGTACCTAAATCCACTCATCATGCTGCTACTAGCCTTATGACATTGATTTCACGGCTGAGTGATATTCCATTGTACATAAGGACCACAACTTCTTTATCCATTTGTCTCTTTCCTGGGATATTGAAGGTGGAATGAAGTGGAGGTCCTTGTCAACAGAGCAGCCCTAAACTTTGGGGTGCTTGTGTCTTGCTGATTTTTCATTTTCCCAATTTATACCCCCATGAGTGGAAGTGCCCTATGCTCTCTAAGCTTTGCTTTTTAGACGTTTCAGGACTCACCGTACACTTCTCCAGAGTGGCTGTTGACAATTTACATCCCGCCCATCAGTGTAGCAAGGCTCCCATTTCTCCATGGCCTGTCCTGCATTTCTGGTTTTGACACTTTTTTCAGCATGGCCCTTTTGACCGATGGGAAGCGAGACATCTTTGTAGCGCTGATTTGCCTTTCCAGGTTGCTTGGTTGGCCAAAAAGGGCGTATGCGTTTTTTCCTGAATATATTCAGGAAAAAACGCATACGCCCTTTTTGGCCAAGGGCATCATTGTCAACGTTTTGCCGCTTTTCATGTGCTTTAAAGGCGATTCGAATCTACCTCCTGAAATCTGTTTCCTGCAATTCTGCCTTGATTTCAAATCCTCTTCTTTGCCTTCCCTCAATATATTTGTGGATGAGAGTTATCATTTATAACTCTGCAGGTTTGTGAATTGCAGTGCCCTGAACCTCCATTTTACAACTCGCTTTTTAGGGAGCTGGCCGCAAAAGCGCAGGATGGCTTCAGGCCCTGTTCTGGTTCCGGGGGGCAGGCTGAGCCTGTGGTTAATTCTTCTTCCTGATGGGAAAATAGAGTGACCTGTGCCTGTCCCAACACCAAGAGCTAGTCTTTCATTGGTTCCACGTCTTCCCGTTCATCCTCAGTACAAATTGCAACCTGTACGGAACAGGAGGTTAAAGGTGCTGATGCTCCAAGGAGGGAGATTGCTAGTAAAGTGGCTGGAATGGCGAACCCGGGCACAAGCAGATGAGAAATGAGGTGCGTTTTAGAAACCTTTCCCCATCACACGGTGTACCATCTTCTGGGTATCTCATGCATGTTTTCGATGTAGGAAGATGCCCTTGAACCTGGAGATTTGGGACCCATGCGATGGGTACCACGCAGTATTACTTTAAAGGGTCTGCGTTTGCTCACCCAACCTCACCAAACCTCTCAGCCGCAACAGTGTCCACCCTTAGGTCTCATCCAGCTGTGGGTCTAGATATGGTCAATCCAGGTTGCATCACAGCCCCTGAACGCATTGTGTAAGAATTTCTCTCTCTTTCACTGTCTTTGTTTCATGGGTGTTTCAAAGTAATTTATTTTTATAATGGGGTTTAGCTGCTTTTCACTGCTGTGTTTATGCCGCTTTTTACCCACTTGACACACTAACAGAGAGATATCAATACATAGGTTTTAAGATTATTACTAGTCAGATATATTCTTGTGCGGTGAATAGGGCGTGTTGAGTCCAGTTCTCTGAGCAAGGAGTAGGTCTTGTCTATTACATATTGGGTTTATGGAACGGTATCTGAGCTAATTTGAAACCCTTGTTTTATGTATCACCCCACCTCACCTTTCCCGTTAAGCAGCCATAGTGTGTTTTCTGCATGTGTGACTCTGTTCTGTTTTGTAATTCAGTTCAAGTGTAACGGTTTTTACATTCCCTCTATCAGTGATACCTTATGAGAAGTGTCCTTTTCTGTGTGACTTATTTCACTTAGAGTCGTCGTACCTAAATCCACTCATCATGCTGCTACTAGCCTTATGACATTGATTTCACGGCTGAGTGATATTCCATTGTACATAAGGACCACAACTTCTTTATCCATTTTTCTCTTTCCTGGGATATTGAAGGTGGAATGAAGTGGAGGTCCTTGTCAACAGAGCAGCCCTAAACTTTGGGGTGCTTGTGTCTTGCTGATTTTTCATTTTCCCAATTTATACCCCCATGAGTGGAAGTGCCCTATGCTCTCTAAGCTTTGCTTTTTAGACGTTTCAGGACTCACCGTACACTTCTCCAGAGTGGCTGTTGACAATTTACATCCCGCCCATCAGTGTAGCAAGGCTCCCATTTCTCCATGGCCTGTCCTGCATTTCTGGTTTTGACACTTTTTTCAGCATGGCCCTTTTGACCGATGGGAAGCGAGACATCTTTGTAGCGCTGATTTGCCTTTCCAGGTTGCTCGGTTGGCCAAAAAGGGCGTATGCGTTTTTTCCTGAATATATTCAGGAAAAAACGCATACGCCCTTTTCGGCCAAGGGCATCATTGTCAACGTTTTGCCGCTTTTCATGTGCTTTAAAGGCGATTCGAATCTACCTCCTGAAATCTGTTTCCTGCAATTCTGCCTTGATTTCAAATCCTCTTCTTTGCCTTCCCTCAATATATTTGTGGATGAGAGTTATCATTTATAACTCTGCAGGTTTGTGAATTGCAGTGCCCTGAACCTCCATTTTACAACTCGCTTTTTAGGGAGCTGGCCGCAAAAGCGCAGGATGGCTAGGCCCTGTTCTGGTTCCGGGGGGCAGGCTGAGCCTGTGGTTAATTCTTCTTCCTGATGGGAAAATAGAGTGACCTGTGCCTGTCCCAACACCAAGAGCTAGTCTTTCATTGGTTCCACGTCTTCCCGTTCATCCTCAGTACAAATTGCAACCTGTACGGAACAGGAGGTTAAAGGTGCTGATGCTCCAAGGAGGGAGATTGCTAGTAAAGTGGCTGGAATGGCGAACCCGGGCACAAGCAGATGAGAAATGAGGTGCGTTTTAGAAACCTTTCCCCATCACACGGTGTACCATCTTCTGGGTATCTCATGCATGTTTTCGATGTAGGAAGATGCCCTTGAACCTGGAGATTTGGGACCCATGCGATGGGTACCACGCAGTATTATTTAAAGGGTCTGCGTTTGCTCACCCAACCTCACCAAACCTCTCAGCCGCAACAGTGTCCACCCTTAGGTCTCATCCAGCTGTGGGTCTAGATATGGTCAATCCAGGTTGCATCACAGCCCCTGAACGCATTGTGTAAGAATTTCGCTCTCTTTCACTGTCTTTGTTTCATGGGTTTTTCAAAGTAATTTATTTTTATAATGGGGTTTAGCTGCTTTTCACTGCTGTGTTTATGCCGCTTTACACCCACTTGACACAGTAACAGAGAGATATCAATACATAGGTTTTAAGATTATTACTAGTCAGATATATTCTTGTGCGGTGAATAGGGCGTGTTGAGTCCAGTTCTCTGAGCAAGGAGTAGGTCTTGTCTATTACATATTGGGTTTATGGAACGGTATCTGAGCTAATTTGAAACCCTTGTTTTATGTATCACCCCACCTCACCTTTCCCGTTAAGCAGCCATAGTGTGTTTTCTGCATGTGTGACTCTGTTCTGTTTTGTAATTCAGTTCAAGTGTAACGGTTTTTACATTCCCTCTATCAGTGATACCTTATGAGAAGTGTCCTTTTCTGTGTGACTTATTTCACTTAGAGTCGTCGTACCTAAATCCACTCATCATGCTGCTACTAGCCTTATGACATTGATTTCACGGCTGAGTGATATTCCATTGTACATAAGGACCACAACTTCTTTATCCATTTTTCTCTTTCCTGGGATATTGAAGGTGGAATGAAGTGGAGGTCCTTGTCAACAGAGCAGCCCTAAACTTTGGGGTGCTTGTGTCTTGCTGATTTTTCATTTTCCCAATTTATACCCCCATGAGTGGAAGTGCCCTATGCTCTCTAAGCTTTGCTTTTTAGACGTTTCAGGACTCACCGTACACTTCTCCAGAGTGGCTGTTGACAATTTACATCCCGCCCATCAGTGTAGCAAGGCTCCCATTTCTCCATGGCCTGTCCTGCATTTCTGGTTTTGACACTTTTTTCAGCATGGCCCTTTTGACCGATGGGAAGCGAGACATCTTTGTAGCGCTGATTTGCCTTTCCAGGTTGCTCGGTTGGCCAAAAAGGGCGTATGCGTTTTTTCCTGAATATATTCAGGAAAAAACGCATACGCCCTTTTCGGCCAAGGGCATCATTGTCAACGTTTTGCCGCTTTTCATGTGCTTTAAAGGCGATTCGAATCTACCTCCTGAAATCTGTTTCCTGCAATTCTGCCTTGATTTCAAATCCTCTTCTTTGCCTTCCCTCAATATATTTGTGGATGAGAGTTATCATTTATAACTCTGCAGGTTTGTGAATTGCAGTGCCCTGAACCTCCATTTTACAACTCGCTTTTTAGGGAGCTGGCCGCAAAAGCGCAGGATGGCTAGGCCCTGTTCTGGTTCCGGGGGGCAGGCTGAGCCTGTGGTTAATTCTTCTTCCTGATGGGAAAATAGAGTGACCTGTGCCTGTCCCAACACCAAGAGCTAGTCTTTCATTGGTTCCACGTCTTCCCGTTCATCCTCAGTACAAATTGCAACCTGTACGGAACAGGAGGTTAAAGGTGCTGATGCTCCAAGGAGGGAGATTGCTAGTAAAGTGGCTGGAATGGCGAACCCGGGCACAAGCAGATGAGAAATGAGGTGCGTTTTAGAAACCTTTCCCCATCACACGGTGTACCATCTTCTGGGTATCTCATGCATGTTTTCGATGTAGGAAGATGCCCTTGAACCTGGAGATTTGGGACCCATGCGATGGGTACCACGCAGTATTATTTAAAGGGTCTGCGTTTGCTCACCCAACCTCACCAAACCTCTCAGCCGCAACAGTGTCCACCCTTAGGTCTCATCCAGCTGTGGGTCTAGATATGGTCAATCCAGGTTGCATCACAGCCCCTGAACGCATTGTGTAAGAATTTCGCTCTCTTTCACTGTCTTTGTTTCATGGGTTTTTCAAAGTAATTTATTTTTATAATGGGGTTTAGCTGCTTTTCACTGCTGTGTTTATGCCGCTTTACACCCACTTGACACAGTAACAGAGAGATATCAATACATAGGTTTTAAGATTATTACTAGTCAGATATATTCTTGTGCGGTGAATAGGGCGTGTTGAGTCCAGTTCTCTGAGCAAGGAGTAGGTCTTGTCTATTACATATTGGGTTTATGGAACGGTATCTGAGCTAATTTGAAACCCTTGTTTTATGTATCACCCCACCTCACCTTTCCCGTTAAGCAGCCATAGTGTGTTTTCTGCATGTGTGACTCTGTTCTGTTTTGTAATTCAGTTCAAGTGTAACGGTTTTTACATTCCCTCTATCAGTGATACCTTATGAGAAGTGTCCTTTTCTGTGTGACTTATTTCACTTAGAGTCGTCGTACCTAAATCCACTCATCATGCTGCTACTAGCCTTATGACATTGATTTCACGGCTGAGTGATATTCCATTGTACATAAGGACCACAACTTCTTTATCCATTTTTCTCTTTCCTGGGATATTGAAGGTGGAATGAAGTGGAGGTCCTTGTCAACAGAGCAGCCCTAAACTTTGGGGTGCTTGTGTCTTGCTGATTTTTCATTTTCCCAATTTATACCCCCATGAGTGGAAGTGCCCTATGCTCTCTAAGCTTTGCTTTTTAGACGTTTCAGGACTCACCGTACACTTCTCCAGAGTGGCTGTTGACAATTTACATCCCGCCCATCAGTGTAGCAAGGCTCCCATTTCTCCATGGCCTGTCCTGCATTTCTGGTTTTGACACTTTTTTCAGCATGGCCCTTTTGACCGATGGGAAGCGAGACATCTTTGTAGCGCTGATTTGCCTTTCCAGGTTGCTCGGTTGGCCAAAAAGGGCGTATGCGTTTTTTCCTGAATATATTCAGGAAAAAACGCATACGCCCTTTTCGGCCAAGGGCATCATTGTCAACGTTTTGCCGCTTTTCATGTGCTTTAAAGGCGATTCGAATCTACCTCCTGAAATCTGTTTCCTGCAATTCTGCCTTGATTTCAAATCCTCTTCTTTGCCTTCCCTCAATATATTTGTGGATGAGAGTTATCATTTATAACTCTGCAGGTTTGTGAATTGCAGTGCCCTGAACCTCCATTTTACAACTCGCTTTTTAGGGAGCTGGCCGCAAAAGCGCAGGATGGCTTCAGGCCCTGTTCTGGTTCCGGGGGGCAGGCTGAGCCTGTGGTTAATTCTTCTTCCTGATGGGAAAATAGAGTGACCTGTGCCTGTCCCAACACCAAGAGCTAGTCTTTCATTGGTTCCACGTCTTCCCGTTCATCCTCAGTACAAATTGCAACCTGTACGGAACAGGAGGTTAAAGGTGCTGATGCTCCAAGGAGGGAGATTGCTAGTAAAGTGGCTGGAATGGCGAACCCGGGCACAAGCAGATGAGAAATGAGGTGCGTTTTAGAAACCTTTCCCCATCACACGGTGTACCATCTTCTGGGTATCTCATGCATGTTTTCGATGTAGGAAGATGCCCTTGAACCTGGAGATTTGGGACCCATGCGATGGGTACCACGCAGTATTACTTTAAAGGGTCTGCGTTTGCTCACCCAACCTCACCAAACCTCTCAGCCGCAACAGTGTCCACCCTTAGGTCTCATCCAGCTGTGGGTCTAGATATGGTCAATCCAGGTTGCATCACAGCCCCTGAACGCATTGTGTAAGAATTTCTCTCTCTTTCACTGTCTTTGTTTCATGGGTGTTTCAAAGTAATTTATTTTTATAATGGGGTTTAGCTGCTTTTCACTGCTGTGTTTATGCCGCTTTTTACCCACTTGACACACTAACAGAGAGATATCAATACATAGGTTTTAAGATTATTACTAGTCAGATATATTCTTGTGCGGTGAATAGGGCGTGTTGAGTCCAGTTCTCTGAGCAAGGAGTAGGTCTTGTCTATTACATATTGGGTTTATGGAACGGTATCTGAGCTAATTTGAAACCCTTGTTTTATGTATCACCCCACCTCACCTTTCCCGTTAAGCAGCCATAGTGTGTTTTCTGCATGTGTGACTCTGTTCTGTTTTGTAATTCAGTTCAAGTGTAACGGTTTTTACATTCCCTCTATCAGTGATACCTTATGAGAAGTGTCCTTTTCTGTGTGACTTATTTCACTTAGAGTCGTCGTACCTAAATCCACTCATCATGCTGCTACTAGCCTTACGACATTGATTTCACGGCTGAGTGATATTCCATTGTACATAAGGACCACAACTTCTTTATCCATTTTTCTCTTTCCTGGGATATTGAAGGTGGAATGAAGTGGAGGTCCTTGTCAACAGAGCAGCCCTAAACTTTGGGGTGCTTGTGTCTTGCTGATTTTTCATTTTCCCAATTTATACCCCCATGAGTGGAAGTGCCCTATGCTCTCTAAGCTTTGCTTTTTAGACGTTTCAGGACTCACCGTACACTTCTCCAGAGTGGCTGTTGACAATTTACATCCCGCCCATCAGTGTAGCAAGGCTCCCATTTCTCCATGGCCTGTCCTGCATTTCTGGTGTTGACACTTTTTTCAGCATGGCCCTTTTGACCGATGGGAAGCGAGACATCTTTGTAGCGCTGATTTGCCTTTCCAGGTTGCTCGGTTGGCCAAAAAGGGCGTATGCGTTTTTTCCTGAATATATTCAGGAAAAAACGCATACGCCCTTTTCGGCCAAGGGCATCATTGTCAACGTTTTGCCGCTTTTCATGTGCTTTAAAGGCGATTCGAATCTACCTCCTGAAATCTGTTTCCTGCAATTCTGCCTTGATTTCAAATCCTCTTCTTTGCCTTCCCTCAATATATTTGTGGATGAGAGTTATCATTTATAACTCTGCAGGTTTGTGAATTGCAGTGCCCTGAACCTCCATTTTACAACTCGCTTTTTAGGGAGCTGGCCGCAAAAGCGCAGGATGGCTTCAGGCCCTGTTCTGGTTCCGGGGGGCAGGCTGAGCCTGTGGTTAATTCTTCTTCCTGATGGGAAAATAGAGTGACCTGTGCCTGTCCCAACACCAAGAGCTAGTCTTTCATTGGTTCCACGTCTTCCCGTTCATCCTCAGTACAAATTGCAACCTGTACGGAACAGGAGGTTAAAGGTGCTGATGCTCCAAGGAGGGAGATTGCTAGTAAAGTGGCTGGAATGGCGAACCCGGGCACAAGCAGATGAGAAATGAGGTGCGTTTTAGAAACCTTTCCCCATCACACGGTGTACCATCTTCTGGGTATCTCATGCATGTTTTCGATGTAGGAAGATGCCCTTGAACCTGGAGATTTGGGACCCATGCGATGGGTACCACGCAGTATTACTTTAAAGGGTCTGCGTTTGCTCACCCAACCTCACCAAACCTCTCAGCCGCAACAGTGTCCACCCTTAGGTCTCATCCAGCTGTGGGTCTAGATATGGTCAATCCAGGTTGCATCACAGCCCCTGAACGCATTGTGTAAGAATTTCTCTCTCTTTCACTGTCTTTGTTTCATGGGTGTTTCAAAGTAATTTATTTTTATAATGGGGTTTAGCTGCTTTTCACTGCTGTGTTTATGCCGCTTTTTACCCACTTGACACACTAACAGAGAGATATCAATACATAGGTTTTAAGATTATTACTAGTCAGATATATTCTTGTGCGGTGAATAGGGCGTGTTGAGTCCAGTTCTCTGAGCAAGGAGTAGGTCTTGTCTATTACATATTGGGTTTATGGAACGGTATCTGAGCTAATTTGAAACCCTTGTTTTATGTATCACCCCACCTCACCTTTCCCGTTAAGCAGCCATAGTGTGTTTTCTGCATGTGTGACTCTGTTCTGTTTTGTAATTCAGTTCAAGTGTAACGGTTTTTACATTCCCTCTATCAGTGATACCTTATGAGAAGTGTCCTTTTCTGTGTGACTTATTTCACTTAGAGTCGTCGTACCTAAATCCACTCATCATGCTGCTACTAGCCTTACGACATTGATTTCACGGCTGAGTGATATTCCATTGTACATAAGGACCACAACTTCTTTATCCATTTTTCTCTTTCCTGGGATATTGAAGGTGGAATGAAGTGGAGGTCCTTGTCAACAGAGCAGCCCTAAACTTTGGGGTGCTTGTGTCTTGCTGATTTTTCATTTTCCCAATTTATACCCCCATGAGTGGAAGTGCCCTATGCTCTCTAAGCTTTGCTTTTTAGACGTTTCAGGACTCACCGTACACTTCTCCAGAGTGGCTGTTGACAATTTACATCCCGCCCATCAGTGTAGCAAGGCTCCCATTTCTCCATGGCCTGTCCTGCATTTCTGGTGTTGACACTTTTTTCAGCATGGCCCTTTTGACCGATGGGAAGCGAGACATCTTTGTAGCGCTGATTTGCCTTTCCAGGTTGCTTGGTTGGCCAAAAAGGGCGTATGCGTTTTTTCCTGAATATATTCAGGAAAAAACGCATACGCCCTTTTTGGCCAAGGGCATCATTGTCAACGTTTTGCCGCTTTTCATGTGCTTTAAAGGCGATTCGAATCTACCTCCTGAAATCTGTTTCCTGCAATTCTGCCTTGATTTCAAATCCTCTTCTTTGCCTTCCCTCAATATATTTGTGGATGAGAGTTATCATTTATAACTCTGCAGGTTTGTGAATTGCAGTGCCCTGAACCTCCATTTTACAACTCGCTTTTTAGGGAGCTGGCCGCAAAAGCGCAGGATGGCTTCAGGCCCTGTTCTGGTTCCGGGGGGCAGGCTGAGCCTGTGGTTAATTCTTCTTCCTGATGGGAAAATAGAGTGACCTGTGCCTGTCCCAACACCAAGAGCTAGTCTTTCATTGGTTCCACGTCTTCCCGTTCATCCTCAGTACAAATTGCAACCTGTACGGAACAGGAGGTTAAAGGTGCTGATGCTCCAAGGAGGGAGATTGCTAGTAAAGTGGCTGGAATGGCGAACCCGGGCACAAGCAGATGAGAAATGAGGTGCGTTTTAGAAACCTTTCCCCATCACACGGTGTACCATCTTCTGGGTATCTCATGCATGTTTTCGATGTAGGAAGATGCCCTTGAACCTGGAGATTTGGGACCCATGCGATGGGTACCACGCAGTATTACTTTAAAGGGTCTGCGTTTGCTCACCCAACCTCACCAAACCTCTCAGCCGCAACAGTGTCCACCCTTAGGTCTCATCCAGCTGTGGGTCTAGATATGGTCAATCCAGGTTGCATCACAGCCCCTGAACGCATTGTGTAAGAATTTCTCTCTCTTTCACTGTCTTTGTTTCATGGGTGTTTCAAAGTAATTTATTTTTATAATGGGGTTTAGCTGCTTTTCACTGCTGTGTTTATGCCGCTTTTTACCCACTTGACACACTAACAGAGAGATATCAATACATAGGTTTTAAGATTATTACTAGTCAGATATATTCTTGTGCGGTGAATAGGGCGTGTTGAGTCCAGTTCTCTGAGCAAGGAGTAGGTCTTGTCTATTACATATTGGGTTTATGGAACGGTATCTGAGCTAATTTGAAACCCTTGTTTTATGTATCACCCCACCTCACCTTTCCCGTTAAGCAGCCATAGTGTGTTTTCTGCATGTGTGACTCTGTTCTGTTTTGTAATTCAGTTCAAGTGTAACGGTTTTTACATTCCCTCTATCAGTGATACCTTATGAGAAGTGTCCTTTTCTGTGTGACTTATTTCACTTAGAGTCGTCGTACCTAAATCCACTCATCATGCTGCTACTAGCCTTATGACATTGATTTCACGGCTGAGTGATATTCCATTGTACATAAGGACCACAACTTCTTTATCCATTTTTCTCTTTCCTGGGATATTGAAGGTGGAATGAAGTGGAGGTCCTTGTCAACAGAGCAGCCCTAAACTTTGGGGTGCTTGTGTCTTGCTGATTTTTCATTTTCCCAATTTATACCCCCATGAGTGGAAGTGCCCTATGCTCTCTAAGCTTTGCTTTTTAGACGTTTCAGGACTCACCGTACACTTCTCCAGAGTGGCTGTTGACAATTTACATCCCGCCCATCAGTGTAGCAAGGCTCCCATTTCTCCATGGCCTGTCCTGCATTTCTGGTGTTGACACTTTTTTCAGCATGGCCCTTTTGACCGATGGGAAGCGAGACATCTTTGTAGCGCTGATTTGCCTTTCCAGGTTGCTTGGTTGGCCAAAAAGGGCGTATGCGTTTTTTCCTGAATATATTCAGGAAAAAACGCATACGCCCTTTTCGGCCAAGGGCATCATTGTCAACGTTTTGCCGCTTTTCATGTGCTTTAAAGGCGATTCGAATCTACCTCCTGAAATCTGTTTCCTGCAATTCTGCCTTGATTTCAAATCCTCTTCTTTGCCTTCCCTCAATATATTTGTGGATGAGAGTTATCATTTATAACTCTGCAGGTTTGTGAATTGCAGTGCCCTGAACCTCCATTTTACAACTCGCTTTTTAGGGAGCTGGCCGCAAAAGCGCAGGATGGCTTCAGGCCCTGTTCTGGTTCCGGGGGGCAGGCTGAGCCTGTGGTTAATTCTTCTTCCTGATGGGAAAATAGAGTGACCTGTGCCTGTCCCAACACCAAGAGCTAGTCTTTCATTGGTTCCACGTCTTCCCGTTCATCCTCAGTACAAATTGCAACCTGTACGGAACAGGAGGTTAAAGGTGCTGATGCTCCAAGGAGGGAGATTGCTAGTAAAGTGGCTGGAATGGCGAACCCGGGCACAAGCAGATGAGAAATGAGGTGCGTTTTAGAAACCTTTCCCCATCACACGGTGTACCATCTTCTGGGTATCTCATGCATGTTTTCGATGTAGGAAGATGCCCTTGAACCTGGAGATTTGGGACCCATGCGATGGGTACCACGCAGTATTACTTTAAAGGGTCTGCGTTTGCTCACCCAACCTCACCAAACCTCTCAGCCGCAACAGTGTCCACCCTTAGGTCTCATCCAGCTGTGGGTCTAGATATGGTCAATCCAGGTTGCATCACAGCCCCTGAACGCATTGTGTAAGAATTTCTCTCTCTTTCACTGTCTTTGTTTCATGGGTGTTTCAAAGTAATTTATTTTTATAATGGGGTTTAGCTGCTTTTCACTGCTGTGTTTATGCCGCTTTTTACCCACTTGACACACTAACAGAGAGATATCAATACATAGGTTTTAAGATTATTACTAGTCAGATATATTCTTGTGCGGTGAATAGGGCGTGTTGAGTCCAGTTCTCTGAGCAAGGAGTAGGTCTTGTCTATTACATATTGGGTTTATGGAACGGTATCTGAGCTAATTTGAAACCCTTGTTTTATGTATCACCCCACCTCACCTTTCCCGTTAAGCAGCCATAGTGTGTTTTCTGCATGTGTGACTCTGTTCTGTTTTGTAATTCAGTTCAAGTGTAACGGTTTTTACATTCCCTCTATCAGTGATACCTTATGAGAAGTGTCCTTTTCTGTGTGACTTATTTCACTTAGAGTCGTCGTACCTAAATCCACTCATCATGCTGCTACTAGCCTTATGACATTGATTTCACGGCTGAGTGATATTCCATTGTACATAAGGACCACAACTTCTTTATCCATTTTTCTCTTTCCTGGGATATTGAAGGTGGAATGAAGTGGAGGTCCTTGTCAACAGAGCAGCCCTAAACTTTGGGGTGCTTGTGTCTTGCTGATTTTTCATTTTCCCAATTTATACCCCCATGAGTGGAAGTGCCCTATGCTCTCTAAGCTTTGCTTTTTAGACGTTTCAGGACTCACCGTACACTTCTCCAGAGTGGCTGTTGACAATTTACATCCCGCCCATCAGTGTAGCAAGGCTCCCAGTTCTCCATGGCCTGTCCTGCATTTCTGGTTTTGACACTTTTTTCAGCATGGCCCTTTTGACCGATGGGAAGCGAGACATCTTTGTAGCGCTGATTTGCCTTTCCAGGTTGCTTGGTTGGCCAAAAAGGGCGTATGCGTTTTTTCCTGAATATATTCAGGAAAAAACGCATACGCCCTTTTCGGCCAAGGGCATCATTGTCAACGTTTTGCCGCTTTTCATGTGCTTTAAAGGCGATTCGAATCTACCTCCTGAAATCTGTTTCCTGCAATTCTGCCTTGATTTCAAATCCTCTTCTTTGCCTTCCCTCAATATATTTGTGGATGAGAGTTATCATTTATAACTCTGCAGGTTTGTGAATTGCAGTGCCCTGAACCTCCATTTTACAACTCGCTTTTTAGGGAGCTGGCCGCAAAAGCGCAGGATGGCTTCAGGCCCTGTTCTGGTTCCGGGGGGCAGGCTGAGCCTGTGGTTAATTCTTCTTCCTGATGGGAAAATAGAGTGACCTGTGCCTGTCCCAACACCAAGAGCTAGTCTTTCATTGGTTCCACGTCTTCCCGTTCATCCTCAGTACAAATTGCAACCTGTACGGAACAGGAGGTTAAAGGTGCTGATGCTCCAAGGAGGGAGATTGCTAGTAAAGTGGCTGGAATGGCGAACCCGGGCACAAGCAGATGAGAAATGAGGTGCGTTTTAGAAACCTTTCCCCATCACACGGTGTACCATCTTCTGGGTATCTCATGCATGTTTTCGATGTAGGAAGATGCCCTTGAACCTGGAGATTTGGGACCCATGCGATGGGTACCACGCAGTATTACTTTAAAGGGTCTGCGTTTGCTCACCCAACCTCACCAAACCTCTCAGCCGCAACAGTGTCCACCCTTAGGTCTCATCCAGCTGTGGGTCTAGATATGGTCAATCCAGGTTGCATCACAGCCCCTGAACGCATTGTGTAAGAATTTCTCTCTCTTTCACTGTCTTTGTTTCATGGGTGTTTCAAAGTAATTTATTTTTATAATGGGGTTTAGCTGCTTTTCACTGCTGTGTTTATGCCGCTTTTTACCCACTTGACACACTAACAGAGAGATATCAATACATAGGTTTTAAGATTATTACTAGTCAGATATATTCTTGTGCGGTGAATAGGGCGTGTTGAGTCCAGTTCTCTGAGCAAGGAGTAGGTCTTGTCTATTACATATTGGGTTTATGGAACGGTATCTGAGCTAATTTGAAACCCTTGTTTTATGTATCACCCCACCTCACCTTTCCCGTTAAGCAGCCATAGTGTGTTTTCTGCATGTGTGACTCTGTTCTGTTTTGTAATTCAGTTCAAGTGTAACGGTTTTTACATTCCCTCTATCAGTGATACCTTATGAGAAGTGTCCTTTTCTGTGTGACTTATTTCACTTAGAGTCGTCGTACCTAAATCCACTCATCATGCTGCTACTAGCCTTATGACATTGATTTCACGGCTGAGTGATATTCCATTGTACATAAGGACCACAACTTCTTTATCCATTTTTCTCTTTCCTGGGATATTGAAGGTGGAATGAAGTGGAGGTCCTTGTCAACAGAGCAGCCCTAAACTTTGGGGTGCTTGTGTCTTGCTGATTTTTCATTTTCCCAATTTATACCCCCATGAGTGGAAGTGCCCTATGCTCTCTAAGCTTTGCTTTTTAGACGTTTCAGGACTCACCGTACACTTCTCCAGAGTGGCTGTTGACAATTTACATCCCGCCCATCAGTGTAGCAAGGCTCCCAGTTCTCCATGGCCTGTCCTGCATTTCTGGTTTTGACACTTTTTTCAGCATGGCCCTTTTGACCGATGGGAAGCGAGACATCTTTGTAGCGCTGATTTGCCTTTCCAGGTTGCTTGGTTGGCCAAAAAGGGCGTATGCGTTTTTTCCTGAATATATTCAGGAAAAAACGCATACGCCCTTTTTGGCCAAGGGCATCATTGTCAACGTTTTGCCGCTTTTCATGTGCTTTAAAGGCGATTCGAATCTACCTCCTGAAATCTGTTTCCTGCAATTCTGCCTTGATTTCAAATCCTCTTCTTTGCCTTCCCTCAATATATTTGTGGATGAGAGTTATCATTTATAACTCTGCAGGTTTGTGAATTGCAGTGCCCTGAACCTCCATTTTACAACTCGCTTTTTAGGGAGCTGGCCGCAAAAGCGCAGGATGGCTTCAGGCCCTGTTCTGGTTCCGGGGGGCAGGCTGAGCCTGTGGTTAATTCTTCTTCCTGATGGGAAAATAGAGTGACCTGTGCCTGTCCCAACACCAAGAGCTAGTCTTTCATTGGTTCCACGTCTTCCCGTTCATCCTCAGTACAAATTGCAACCTGTACGGAACAGGAGGTTAAAGGTGCTGATGCTCCAAGGAGGGAGATTGCTAGTAAAGTGGCTGGAATGGCGAACCCGGGCACAAGCAGATGAGAAATGAGGTGCGTTTTAGAAACCTTTCCCCATCACACGGTGTACCATCTTCTGGGTATCTCATGCATGTTTTCGATGTAGGAAGATGCCCTTGAACCTGGAGATTTGGGACCCATGCGATGGGTACCACGCAGTATTACTTTAAAGGGTCTGCGTTTGCTCACCCAACCTCACCAAACCTCTCAGCCGCAACAGTGTCCACCCTTAGGTCTCATCCAGCTGTGGGTCTAGATATGGTCAATCCAGGTTGCATCACAGCCCCTGAACGCATTGTGTAAGAATTTCTCTCTCTTTCACTGTCTTTGTTTCATGGGTGTTTCAAAGTAATTTATTTTTATAATGGGGTTTAGCTGCTTTTCACTGCTGTGTTTATGCCGCTTTTTACCCACTTGACACACTAACAGAGAGATATCAATACATAGGTTTTAAGATTATTACTAGTCAGATATATTCTTGTGCGGTGAATAGGGCGTGTTGAGTCCAGTTCTCTGAGCAAGGAGTAGGTCTTGTCTATTACATATTGGGTTTATGGAACGGTATCTGAGCTAATTTGAAACCCTTGTTTTATGTATCACCCCACCTCACCTTTCCCGTTAAGCAGCCATAGTGTGTTTTCTGCATGTGTGACTCTGTTCTGTTTTGTAATTCAGTTCAAGTGTAACGGTTTTTACATTCCCTCTATCAGTGATACCTTATGAGAAGTGTCCTTTTCTGTGTGACTTATTTCACTTAGAGTCGTCGTACCTAAATCCACTCATCATGCTGCTACTAGCCTTATGACATTGATTTCACGGCTGAGTGATATTCCATTGTACATAAGGACCACAACTTCTTTATCCATTTTTCTCTTTCCTGGGATATTGAAGGTGGAATGAAGTGGAGGTCCTTGTCAACAGAGCAGCCCTAAACTTTGGGGTGCTTGTGTCTTGCTGATTTTTCATTTTCCCAATTTATACCCCCATGAGTGGAAGTGCCCTATGCTCTCTAAGCTTTGCTTTTTAGACGTTTCAGGACTCACCGTACACTTCTCCAGAGTGGCTGTTGACAATTTACATCCCGCCCATCAGTGTAGCAAGGCTCCCATTTCTCCATGGCCTGTCCTGCATTTCTGGTGTTGACACTTTTTTCAGCATGGCCCTTTTGACCGATGGGAAGCGAGACATCTTTGTAGCGCTGATTTGCCTTTCCAGGTTGCTTGGTTGGCCAAAAAGGGCGTATGCGTTTTTTCCTGAATATATTCAGGAAAAAACGCATACGCCCTTTTTGGCCAAGGGCATCATTGTCAACGTTTTGCCGCTTTTCATGTGCTTTAAAGGCGATTCGAATCTACCTCCTGAAATCTGTTTCCTGCAATTCTGCCTTGATTTCAAATCCTCTTCTTTGCCTTCCCTCAATATATTTGTGGATGAGAGTTATCATTTATAACTCTGCAGGTTTGTGAATTGCAGTGCCCTGAAGCTCCATTTTACAACTCGCTTTTTAGGGAGCTGGCCGCAAAAGCGCAGGATGGCTTCAGGCCCTGTTCTGGTTCCGGGGGGCAGGCTGAGCCTGTGGTTAATTCTTCTTCCTGATGGGAAAATAGAGTGACCTGTGCCTGTCCCAACACCAAGAGCTAGTCTTTCATTGGTTCCACGTCTTCCCGTTCATCCTCAGTACAAATTGCAACCTGTACGGAACAGGAGGTTAAAGGTGCTGATGCTCCAAGGAGGGAGATTGCTAGTAAAGTGGCTGGAATGGCGAACCCGGGCACAAGCAGATGAGAAATGAGGTGCGTTTTAGAAACCTTTCCCCATCACACGGTGTACCATCTTCTGGGTATCTCATGCATGTTTTCGATGTAGGAAGATGCCCTTGAACCTGGAGATTTGGGACCCATGCGATGGGTACCACGCAGTATTACTTTAAAGGGTCTGCGTTTGCTCACCCAACCTCACCAAACCTCTCAGCCGCAACAGTGTCCACCCTTAGGTCTCATCCAGCTGTGGGTCTAGATATGGTCAATCCAGGTTGCATCACAGCCCCTGAACGCATTGTGTAAGAATTTCTCTCTCTTTCACTGTCTTTGTTTCATGGGTGTTTCAAAGTAATTTATTTTTATAATGGGGTTTAGCTGCTTTTCACTGCTGTGTTTATGCCGCTTTTTACCCACTTGACACACTAACAGAGAGATATCAATACATAGGTTTTAAGATTATTACTAGTCAGATATATTCTTGTGCGGTGAATAGGGCGTGTTGAGTCCAGTTCTCTGAGCAAGGAGTAGGTCTTGTCTATTACATATTGGGTTTATGGAACGGTATCTGAGCTAATTTGAAACCCTTGTTTTATGTATCACCCCACCTCACCTTTCCCGTTAAGCAGCCATAGTGTGTTTTCTGCATGTGTGACTCTGTTCTGTTTTGTAATTCAGTTCAAGTGTAACGGTTTTTACATTCCCTCTATCAGTGATACCTTATGAGAAGTGTCCTTTTCTGTGTGACTTATTTCACTTAGAGTCGTCGTACCTAAATCCACTCATCATGCTGCTACTAGCCTTATGACATTGATTTCACGGCTGAGTGATATTCCATTGTACATAAGGACCACAACTTCTTTATCCATTTTTCTCTTTCCTGGGATATTGAAGGTGGAATGAAGTGGAGGTCCTTGTCAACAGAGCAGCCCTAAACTTTGGGGTGCTTGTGTCTTGCTGATTTTTCATTTTCCCAATTTATACCCCCATGAGTGGAAGTGCCCTATGCTCTCTAAGCTTTGCTTTTTAGACGTTTCAGGACTCACCGTACACTTCTCCAGAGTGGCTGTTGACAATTTACATCCCGCCCATCAGTGTAGCAAGGCTCCCAGTTCTCCATGGCCTGTCCTGCATTTCTGGTTTTGACACTTTTTTCAGCATGGCCCTTTTGACCGATGGGAAGCGAGACATCTTTGTAGCGCTGATTTGCCTTTCCAGGTTGCTTGGTTGGCCAAAAAGGGCGTATGCGTTTTTTCCTGAATATATTCAGGAAAAAACGCATACGCCCTTTTCGGCCAAGGGCATCATTGTCAACGTTTTGCCGCTTTTCATGTGCTTTAAAGGCGATTCGAATCTACCTCCTGAAATCTGTTTCCTGCAATTCTGCCTTGATTTCAAATCCTCTTCTTTGCCTTCCCTCAATATATTTGTGGATGAGAGTTATCATTTATAACTCTGCAGGTTTGTGAATTGCAGTGCCCTGAACCTCCATTTTACAACTCGCTTTTTAGGGAGCTGGCCGCAAAAGCGCAGGATGGCTTCAGGCCCTGTTCTGGTTCCGGGGGGCAGGCTGAGCCTGTGGTTAATTCTTCTTCCTGATGGGAAAATAGAGTGACCTGTGCCTGTCCCAACACCAAGAGCTAGTCTTTCATTGGTTCCACGTCTTCCCGTTCATCCTCAGTACAAATTGCAACCTGTACGGAACAGGAGGTTAAAGGTGCTGATGCTCCAAGGAGGGAGATTGCTAGTAAAGTGGCTGGAATGGCGAACCCGGGCACAAGCAGATGAGAAATGAGGTGCGTTTTAGAAACCTTTCCCCATCACACGGTGTACCATCTTCTGGGTATCTCATGCATGTTTTCGATGTAGGAAGATGCCCTTGAACCTGGAGATTTGGGACCCATGCGATGGGTACCACGCAGTATTACTTTAAAGGGTCTGCGTTTGCTCACCCAACCTCACCAAACCTCTCAGCCGCAACAGTGTCCACCCTTAGGTCTCATCCAGCTGTGGGTCTAGATATGGTCAATCCAGGTTGCATCACAGCCCCTGAACGCATTGTGTAAGAATTTCTCTCTCTTTCACTGTCTTTGTTTCATGGGTGTTTCAAAGTAATTTATTTTTATAATGGGGTTTAGCTGCTTTTCACTGCTGTGTTTATGCCGCTTTTTACCCACTTGACACACTAACAGAGAGATATCAATACATAGGTTTTAAGATTATTACTAGTCAGATATATTCTTGTGCGGTGAATAGGGCGTGTTGAGTCCAGTTCTCTGAGCAAGGAGTAGGTCTTGTCTATTACATATTGGGTTTATGGAACGGTATCTGAGCTAATTTGAAACCCTTGTTTTATGTATCACCCCACCTCACCTTTCCCGTTAAGCAGCCATAGTGTGTTTTCTGCATGTGTGACTCTGTTCTGTTTTGTAATTCAGTTCAAGTGTAACGGTTTTTACATTCCCTCTATCAGTGATACCTTATGAGAAGTGTCCTTTTCTGTGTGACTTATTTCACTTAGAGTCGTCGTACCTAAATCCACTCATCATGCTGCTACTAGCCTTATGACATTGATTTCACGGCTGAGTGATATTCCATTGTACATAAGGACCACAACTTCTTTATCCATTTTTCTCTTTCCTGGGATATTGAAGGTGGAATGAAGTGGAGGTCCTTGTCAACAGAGCAGCCCTAAACTTTGGGGTGCTTGTGTCTTGCTGATTTTTCATTTTCCCAATTTATACCCCCATGAGTGGAAGTGCCCTATGCTCTCTAAGCTTTGCTTTTTAGACGTTTCAGGACTCACCGTACACTTCTCCAGAGTGGCTGTTGACAATTTACATCCCGCCCATCAGTGTAGCAAGGCTCCCAGTTCTCCATGGCCTGTCCTGCATTTCTGGTTTTGACACTTTTTTCAGCATGGCCCTTTTGACCGATGGGAAGCGAGACATCTTTGTAGCGCTGATTTGCCTTTCCAGGTTGCTTGGTTGGCCAAAAAGGGCGTATGCGTTTTTTCCTGAATATATTCAGGAAAAAACGCATACGCCCTTTTTGGCCAAGGGCATCATTGTCAACGTTTTGCCGCTTTTCATGTGCTTTAAAGGCGATTCGAATCTACCTCCTGAAATCTGTTTCCTGCAATTCTGCCTTGATTTCAAATCCTCTTCTTTGCCTTCCCTCAATATATTTGTGGATGAGAGTTATCATTTATAACTCTGCAGGTTTGTGAATTGCAGTGCCCTGAACCTCCATTTTACAACTCGCTTTTTAGGGAGCTGGCCGCAAAAGCGCAGGATGGCTTCAGGCCCTGTTCTGGTTCCGGGGGGCAGGCTGAGCCTGTGGTTAATTCTTCTTCCTGATGGGAAAATAGAGTGACCTGTGCCTGTCCCAACACCAAGAGCTAGTCTTTCATTGGTTCCACGTCTTCCCGTTCATCCTCAGTACAAATTGCAACCTGTACGGAACAGGAGGTTAAAGGTGCTGATGCTCCAAGGAGGGAGATTGCTAGTAAAGTGGCTGGAATGGCGAACCCGGGCACAAGCAGATGAGAAATGAGGTGCGTTTTAGAAACCTTTCCCCATCACACGGTGTACCATCTTCTGGGTATCTCATGCATGTTTTCGATGTAGGAAGATGCCCTTGAACCTGGAGATTTGGGACCCATGCGATGGGTACCACGCAGTATTACTTTAAAGGGTCTGCGTTTGCTCACCCAACCTCACCAAACCTCTCAGCCGCAACAGTGTCCACCCTTAGGTCTCATCCAGCTGTGGGTCTAGATATGGTCAATCCAGGTTGCATCACAGCCCCTGAACGCATTGTGTAAGAATTTCTCTCTCTTTCACTGTCTTTGTTTCATGGGTGTTTCAAAGTAATTTATTTTTATAATGGGGTTTAGCTGCTTTTCACTGCTGTGTTTATGCCGCTTTTTACCCACTTGACACACTAACAGAGAGATATCAATACATAGGTTTTAAGATTATTACTAGTCAGATATATTCTTGTGCGGTGAATAGGGCGTGTTGAGTCCAGTTCTCTGAGCAAGGAGTAGGTCTTGTCTATTACATATTGGGTTTATGGAACGGTATCTGAGCTAATTTGAAACCCTTGTTTTATGTATCACCCCACCTCACCTTTCCCGTTAAGCAGCCATAGTGTGTTTTCTGCATGTGTGACTCTGTTCTGTTTTGTAATTCAGTTCAAGTGTAACGGTTTTTACATTCCCTCTATCAGTGATACCTTATGAGAAGTGTCCTTTTCTGTGTGACTTATTTCACTTAGAGTCGTCGTACCTAAATCCACTCATCATGCTGCTACTAGCCTTATGACATTGATTTCACGGCTGAGTGATATTCCATTGTACATAAGGACCACAACTTCTTTATCCATTTTTCTCTTTCCTGGGATATTGAAGGTGGAATGAAGTGGAGGTCCTTGTCAACAGAGCAGCCCTAAACTTTGGGGTGCTTGTGTCTTGCTGATTTTTCATTTTCCCAATTTATACCCCCATGAGTGGAAGTGCCCTATGCTCTCTAAGCTTTGCTTTTTAGACGTTTCAGGACTCACCGTACACTTCTCCAGAGTGGCTGTTGACAATTTACATCCCGCCCATCAGTGTAGCAAGGCTCCCATTTCTCCATGGCCTGTCCTGCATTTCTGGTTTTGACACTTTTTTCAGCATGGCCCTTTTGACCGATGGGAAGCGAGACATCTTTGTAGCGCTGATTTGCCTTTCCAGGTTGCTTGGTTGGCCAAAAAGGGCGTATGCGTTTTTTCCTGAATATATTCAGGAAAAAACGCATACGCCCTTTTTGGCCAAGGGCATCATTGTCAACGTTTTGCCGCTTTTCATGTGCTTTAAAGGCGATTCGAATCTACCTCCTGAAATCTGTTTCCTGCAATTCTGCCTTGATTTCAAATCCTCTTCTTTGCCTTCCCTCAATATATTTGTGGATGAGAGTTATCATTTATAACTCTGCAGGTTTGTGAATTGCAGTGCCCTGAAGCTCCATTTTACAACTCGCTTTTTAGGGAGCTGGCCGCAAAAGCGCAGGATGGCTTCAGGCCCTGTTCTGGTTCCGGGGGGCAGGCTGAGCCTGTGGTTAATTCTTCTTCCTGATGGGAAAATAGAGTGACCTGTGCCTGTCCCAACACCAAGAGCTAGTCTTTCATTGGTTCCACGTCTTCCCGTTCATCCTCAGTACAAATTGCAACCTGTACGGAACAGGAGGTTAAAGGTGCTGATGCTCCAAGGAGGGAGATTGCTAGTAAAGTGGCTGGAATGGCGAACCCGGGCACAAGCAGATGAGAAATGAGGTGCGTTTTAGAAACCTTTCCCCATCACACGGTGTACCATCTTCTGGGTATCTCATGCATGTTTTCGATGTAGGAAGATGCCCTTGAACCTGGAGATTTGGGACCCATGCGATGGGTACCACGCAGTATTACTTTAAAGGGTCTGCGTTTGCTCACCCAACCTCACCAAACCTCTCAGCCGCAACAGTGTCCACCCTTAGGTCTCATCCAGCTGTGGGTCTAGATATGGTCAATCCAGGTTGCATCACAGCCCCTGAACGCATTGTGTAAGAATTTCTCTCTCTTTCACTGTCTTTGTTTCATGGGTGTTTCAAAGTAATTTATTTTTATAATGGGGTTTAGCTGCTTTTCACTGCTGTGTTTATGCCGCTTTTTACCCACTTGACACACTAACAGAGAGATATCAATACATAGGTTTTAAGATTATTACTAGTCAGATATATTCTTGTGCGGTGAATAGGGCGTGTTGAGTCCAGTTCTCTGAGCAAGGAGTAGGTCTTGTCTATTACATATTGGGTTTATGGAACGGTATCTGAGCTAATTTGAAACCCTTGTTTTATGTATCACCCCACCTCACCTTTCCCGTTAAGCAGCCATAGTGTGTTTTCTGCATGTGTGACTCTGTTCTGTTTTGTAATTCAGTTCAAGTGTAACGGTTTTTACATTCCCTCTATCAGTGATACCTTATGAGAAGTGTCCTTTTCTGTGTGACTTATTTCACTTAGAGTCGTCGTACCTAAATCCACTCATCATGCTGCTACTAGCCTTATGACATTGATTTCACGGCTGAGTGATATTCCATTGTACATAAGGACCACAACTTCTTTATCCATTTTTCTCTTTCCTGGGATATTGAAGGTGGAATGAAGTGGAGGTCCTTGTCAACAGAGCAGCCCTAAACTTTGGGGTGCTTGTGTCTTGCTGATTTTTCATTTTCCCAATTTATACCCCCATGAGTGGAAGTGCCCTATGCTCTCTAAGCTTTGCTTTTTAGACGTTTCAGGACTCACCGTACACTTCTCCAGAGTGGCTGTTGACAATTTACATCCCGCCCATCAGTGTAGCAAGGCTCCCATTTCTCCATGGCCTGTCCTGCATTTCTGGTTTTGACACTTTTTTCAGCATGGCCCTTTTGACCGATGGGAAGCGAGACATCTTTGTAGCGCTGATTTGCCTTTCCAGGTTGCTTGGTTGGCCAAAAAGGGCGTATGCGTTTTTTCCTGAATATATTCAGGAAAAAACGCATACGCCCTTTTTGGCCAAGGGCATCATTGTCAACGTTTTGCCGCTTTTCATGTGCTTTAAAGGCGATTCGAATCTACCTCCTGAAATCTGTTTCCTGCAATTCTGCCTTGATTTCAAATCCTCTTCTTTGCCTTCCCTCAATATATTTGTGGATGAGAGTTATCATTTATAACTCTGCAGGTTTGTGAATTGCAGTGCCCTGAAGCTCCATTTTACAACTCGCTTTTTAGGGAGCTGGCCGCAAAAGCGCAGGATGGCTTCAGGCCCTGTTCTGGTTCCGGGGGGCAGGCTGAGCCTGTGGTTAATTCTTCTTCCTGATGGGAAAATAGAGTGACCTGTGCCTGTCCCAACACCAAGAGCTAGTCTTTCATTGGTTCCACGTCTTCCCGTTCATCCTCAGTACAAATTGCAACCTGTACGGAACAGGAGGTTAAAGGTGCTGATGCTCCAAGGAGGGAGATTGCTAGTAAAGTGGCTGGAATGGCGAACCCGGGCACAAGCAGATGAGAAATGAGGTGCGTTTTAGAAACCTTTCCCCATCACACGGTGTACCATCTTCTGGGTATCTCATGCATGTTTTCGATGTAGGAAGATGCCCTTGAACCTGGAGATTTGGGACCCATGCGATGGGTACCACGCAGTATTACTTTAAAGGGTCTGCGTTTGCTCACCCAACCTCACCAAACCTCTCAGCCGCAACAGTGTCCACCCTTAGGTCTCATCCAGCTGTGGGTCTAGATATGGTCAATCCAGGTTGCATCACAGCCCCTGAACGCATTGTGTAAGAATTTCTCTCTCTTTCACTGTCTTTGTTTCATGGGTGTTTCAAAGTAATTTATTTTTATAATGGGGTTTAGCTGCTTTTCACTGCTGTGTTTATGCCGCTTTTTACCCACTTGACACACTAACAGAGAGATATCAATACATAGGTTTTAAGATTATTACTAGTCAGATATATTCTTGTGCGGTGAATAGGGCGTGTTGAGTCCAGTTCTCTGAGCAAGGAGTAGGTCTTGTCTATTACATATTGGGTTTATGGAACGGTATCTGAGCTAATTTGAAACCCTTGTTTTATGTATCACCCCACCTCACCTTTCCCGTTAAGCAGCCATAGTGTGTTTTCTGCATGTGTGACTCTGTTCTGTTTTGTAATTCAGTTCAAGTGTAACGGTTTTTACATTCCCTCTATCAGTGATACCTTATGAGAAGTGTCCTTTTCTGTGTGACTTATTTCACTTAGAGTCGTCGTACCTAAATCCACTCATCATGCTGCTACTAGCCTTATGACATTGATTTCACGGCTGAGTGATATTCCATTGTACATAAGGACCACAACTTCTTTATCCATTTGTCTCTTTCCTGGGATATTGAAGGTGGAATGAAGTGGAGGTCCTTGTCAACAGAGCAGCCCTAAACTTTGGGGTGCTTGTGTCTTGCTGATTTTTCATTTTCCCAATTTATACCCCCATGAGTGGAAGTGCCCTATGCTCTCTAAGCTTTGCTTTTTAGACGTTTCAGGACTCACCGTACACTTCTCCAGAGTGGCTGTTGACAATTTACATCCCGCCCATCAGTGTAGCAAGGCTCCCATTTCTCCATGGCCTGTCCTGCATTTCTGGTTTTGACACTTTTTTCAGCATGGCCCTTTTGACCGATGGGAAGCGAGACATCTTTGTAGCGCTGATTTGCCTTTCCAGGTTGCTTGGTTGGCCAAAAAGGGCGTATGCGTTTTTTCCTGAATATATTCAGGAAAAAACGCATACGCCCTTTTTGGCCAAGGGCATCATTGTCAACGTTTTGCCGCTTTTCATGTGCTTTAAAGGCGATTCGAATCTACCTCCTGAAATCTGTTTCCTGCAATTCTGCCTTGATTTCAAATCCTCTTCTTTGCCTTCCCTCAATATATTTGTGGATGAGAGTTATCATTTATAACTCTGCAGGTTTGTGAATTGCAGTGCCCTGAACCTCCATTTTACAACTCGCTTTTTAGGGAGCTGGCCGCAAAAGCGCAGGATGGCTTCAGGCCCTGTTCTGGTTCCGGGGGGCAGGCTGAGCCTGTGGTTAATTCTTCTTCCTGATGGGAAAATAGAGTGACCTGTGCCTGTCCCAACACCAAGAGCTAGTCTTTCATTGGTTCCACGTCTTCCCGTTCATCCTCAGTACAAATTGCAACCTGTACGGAACAGGAGGTTAAAGGTGCTGATGCTCCAAGGAGGGAGATTGCTAGTAAAGTGGCTGGAATGGCGAACCCGGGCACAAGCAGATGAGAAATGAGGTGCGTTTTAGAAACCTTTCCCCATCACACGGTGTACCATCTTCTGGGTATCTCATGCATGTTTTCGATGTAGGAAGATGCCCTTGAACCTGGAGATTTGGGACCCATGCGATGGGTACCACGCAGTATTACTTTAAAGGGTCTGCGTTTGCTCACCCAACCTCACCAAACCTCTCAGCCGCAACAGTGTCCACCCTTAGGTCTCATCCAGCTGTGGGTCTAGATATGGTCAATCCAGGTTGCATCACAGCCCCTGAACGCATTGTGTAAGAATTTCTCTCTCTTTCACTGTCTTTGTTTCATGGGTGTTTCAAAGTAATTTATTTTTATAATGGGGTTTAGCTGCTTTTCACTGCTGTGTTTATGCCGCTTTTTACCCACTTGACACACTAACAGAGAGATATCAATACATAGGTTTTAAGATTATTACTAGTCAGATATATTCTTGTGCGGTGAATAGGGCGTGTTGAGTCCAGTTCTCTGAGCAAGGAGTAGGTCTTGTCTATTACATATTGGGTTTATGGAACGGTATCTGAGCTAATTTGAAACCCTTGTTTTATGTATCACCCCACCTCACCTTTCCCGTTAAGCAGCCATAGTGTGTTTTCTGCATGTGTGACTCTGTTCTGTTTTGTAATTCAGTTCAAGTGTAACGGTTTTTACATTCCCTCTATCAGTGATACCTTATGAGAAGTGTCCTTTTCTGTGTGACTTATTTCACTTAGAGTCGTCGTACCTAAATCCACTCATCATGCTGCTACTAGCCTTATGACATTGATTTCACGGCTGAGTGATATTCCATTGTACATAAGGACCACAACTTCTTTATCCATTTTTCTCTTTCCTGGGATATTGAAGGTGGAATGAAGTGGAGGTCCTTGTCAACAGAGCAGCCCTAAACTTTGGGGTGCTTGTGTCTTGCTGATTTTTCATTTTCCCAATTTATACCCCCATGAGTGGAAGTGCCCTATGCTCTCTAAGCTTTGCTTTTTAGACGTTTCAGGACTCACCGTACACTTCTCCAGAGTGGCTGTTGACAATTTACATCCCGCCCATCAGTGTAGCAAGGCTCCCATTTCTCCATGGCCTGTCCTGCATTTCTGGTTTTGACACTTTTTTCAGCATGGCCCTTTTGACCGATGGGAAGCGAGACATCTTTGTAGCGCTGATTTGCCTTTCCAGGTTGCTTGGTTGGCCAAAAAGGGCGTATGCGTTTTTTCCTGAATATATTCAGGAAAAAACGCATACGCCCTTTCTGGCCAAGGGCATCATTGTCAACGTTTTGCCGCTTTTCATGTGCTTTAAAGGCGATTCGAATCTACCTCCTGAAATCTGTTTCCTGCAATTCTGCCTTGATTTCAAATCCTCTTCTTTGCCTTCCCTCAATATATTTGTGGATGAGAGTTATCATTTATAACTCTGCAGGTTTGTGAATTGCAGTGCCCTGAACCTCCATTTTACAACTCGCTTTTTAGGGAGCTGGCCGCAAAAGCGCAGGATGGCTTCAGGCCCTGTTCTGGTTCCGGGGGGCAGGCTGAGCCTGTGGTTAATTCTTCTTCCTGATGGGAAAATAGAGTGACCTGTGCCTGTCCCAACACCAAGAGCTAGTCTTTCATTGGTTCCACGTCTTCCCGTTCATCCTCAGTACAAATTGCAACCTGTACGGAACAGGAGGTTAAAGGTGCTGATGCTCCAAGGAGGGAGATTGCTAGTAAAGTGGCTGGAATGGCGAACCCGGGCACAAGCAGATGAGAAATGAGGTGCGTTTTAGAAACCTTTCCCCATCACACGGTGTACCATCTTCTGGGTATCTCATGCATGTTTTCGATGTAGGAAGATGCCCTTGAACCTGGAGATTTGGGACCCATGCGATGGGTACCACGCAGTATTACTTTAAAGGGTCTGCGTTTGCTCACCCAACCTCACCAAACCTCTCAGCCGCAACAGTGTCCACCCTTAGGTCTCATCCAGCTGTGGGTCTAGATATGGTCAATCCAGGTTGCATCACAGCCCCTGAACGCATTGTGTAAGAATTTCTCTCTCTTTCACTGTCTTTGTTTCATGGGTGTTTCAAAGTAATTTATTTTTATAATGGGGTTTAGCTGCTTTTCACTGCTGTGTTTATGCCGCTTTTTACCCACTTGACACACTAACAGAGAGATATCAATACATAGGTTTTAAGATTATTACTAGTCAGATATATTCTTGTGCGGTGAATAGGGCGTGTTGAGTCCAGTTCTCTGAGCAAGGAGTAGGTCTTGTCTATTACATATTGGGTTTATGGAACGGTATCTGAGCTAATTTGAAACCCTTGTTTTATGTATCACCCCACCTCACCTTTCCCGTTAAGCAGCCATAGTGTGTTTTCTGCATGTGTGACTCTGTTCTGTTTTGTAATTCAGTTCAAGTGTAACGGTTTTTACATTCCCTCTATCAGTGATACCTTATGAGAAGTGTCCTTTTCTGTGTGACTTATTTCACTTAGAGTCGTCGTACCTAAATCCACTCATCATGCTGCTACTAGCCTTATGACATTGATTTCACGGCTGAGTGATATTCCATTGTACATAAGGACCACAACTTCTTTATCCATTTTTCTCTTTCCTGGGATATTGAAGGTGGAATGAAGTGGAGGTCCTTGTCAACAGAGCAGCCCTAAACTTTGGGGTGCTTGTGTCTTGCTGATTTTTCATTTTCCCAATTTATACCCCCATGAGTGGAAGTGCCCTATGCTCTCTAAGCTTTGCTTTTTAGACGTTTCAGGACTCACCGTACACTTCTCCAGAGTGGCTGTTGACAATTTACATCCCGCCCATCAGTGTAGCAAGGCTCCCATTTCTCCATGGCCTGTCCTGCATTTCTGGTTTTGACACTTTTTTCAGCATGGCCCTTTTGACCGATGGGAAGCGAGACATCTTTGTAGCGCTGATTTGCCTTTCCAGGTTGCTTGGTTGGCCAAAAAGGGCGTATGCGTTTTTTCCTGAATATATTCAGGAAAAAACGCATACGCCCTTTCTGGCCAAGGGCATCATTGTCAACGTTTTGCCGCTTTTCATGTGCTTTAAAGGCGATTCGAATCTACCTCCTGAAATCTGTTTCCTGCAATTCTGCCTTGATTTCAAATCCTCTTCTTTGCCTTCCCTCAATATATTTGTGGATGAGAGTTATCATTTATAACTCTGCAGGTTTGTGAATTGCAGTGCCCTGAACCTCCATTTTACAACTCGCTTTTTAGGGAGCTGGCCGCAAAAGCGCAGGATGGCTTCAGGCCCTGTTCTGGTTCCGGGGGGCAGGCTGAGCCTGTGGTTAATTCTTCTTCCTGATGGGAAAATAGAGTGACCTGTGCCTGTCCCAACACCAAGAGCTAGTCTTTCATTGGTTCCACGTCTTCCCGTTCATCCTCAGTACAAATTGCAACCTGTACGGAACAGGAGGTTAAAGGTGCTGATGCTCCAAGGAGGGAGATTGCTAGTAAAGTGGCTGGAATGGCGAACCCGGGCACAAGCAGATGAGAAATGAGGTGCGTTTTAGAAACCTTTCCCCATCACACGGTGTACCATCTTCTGGGTATCTCATGCATGTTTTCGATGTAGGAAGATGCCCTTGAACCTGGAGATTTGGGACCCATGCGATGGGTACCACGCAGTATTACTTTAAAGGGTCTGCGTTTGCTCACCCAACCTCACCAAACCTCTCAGCCGCAACAGTGTCCACCCTTAGGTCTCATCCAGCTGTGGGTCTAGATATGGTCAATCCAGGTTGCATCACAGCCCCTGAACGCATTGTGTAAGAATTTCTCTCTCTTTCACTGTCTTTGTTTCATGGGTGTTTCAAAGTAATTTATTTTTATAATGGGGTTTAGCTGCTTTTCACTGCTGTGTTTATGCCGCTTTTTACCCACTTGACACACTAACAGAGAGATATCAATACATAGGTTTTAAGATTATTACTAGTCAGATATATTCTTGTGCGGTGAATAGGGCGTGTTGAGTCCAGTTCTCTGAGCAAGGAGTAGGTCTTGTCTATTACATATTGGGTTTATGGAACGGTATCTGAGCTAATTTGAAACCCTTGTTTTATGTATCACCCCACCTCACCTTTCCCGTTAAGCAGCCATAGTGTGTTTTCTGCATGTGTGACTCTGTTCTGTTTTGTAATTCAGTTCAAGTGTAACGGTTTTTACATTCCCTCTATCAGTGATACCTTATGAGAAGTGTCCTTTTCTGTGTGACTTATTTCACTTAGAGTCGTCGTACCTAAATCCACTCATCATGCTGCTACTAGCCTTATGACATTGATTTCACGGCTGAGTGATATTCCATTGTACATAAGGACCACAACTTCTTTATCCATTTGTCTCTTTCCTGGGATATTGAAGGTGGAATGAAGTGGAGGTCCTTGTCAACAGAGCAGCCCTAAACTTTGGGGTGCTTGTGTCTTGCTGATTTTTCATTTTCCCAATTTATACCCCCATGAGTGGAAGTGCCCTATGCTCTCTAAGCTTTGCTTTTTAGACGTTTCAGGACTCACCGTACACTTCTCCAGAGTGGCTGTTGACAATTTACATCCCGCCCATCAGTGTAGCAAGGCTCCCATTTCTCCATGGCCTGTCCTGCATTTCTGGTTTTGACACTTTTTTCAGCATGGCCCTTTTGACCGATGGGAAGCGAGACATCTTTGTAGCGCTGATTTGCCTTTCCAGGTTGCTTGGTTGGCCAAAAAGGGCGTATGCGTTTTTTCCTGAATATATTCAGGAAAAAACGCATACGCCCTTTTTGGCCAAGGGCATCATTGTCAACGTTTTGCCGCTTTTCATGTGCTTTAAAGGCGATTCGAATCTACCTCCTGAAATCTGTTTCCTGCAATTCTGCCTTGATTTCAAATCCTCTTCTTTGCCTTCCCTCAATATATTTGTGGATGAGAGTTATCATTTATAACTCTGCAGGTTTGTGAATTGCAGTGCCCTGAACCTCCATTTTACAACTCGCTTTTTAGGGAGCTGGCCGCAAAAGCGCAGGATGGCTTCAGGCCCTGTTCTGGTTCCGGGGGGCAGGCTGAGCCTGTGGTTAATTCTTCTTCCTGATGGGAAAATAGAGTGACCTGTGCCTGTCCCAACACCAAGAGCTAGTCTTTCATTGGTTCCACGTCTTCCCGTTCATCCTCAGTACAAATTGCAACCTGTACGGAACAGGAGGTTAAAGGTGCTGATGCTCCAAGGAGGGAGATTGCTAGTAAAGTGGCTGGAATGGCGAACCCGGGCACAAGCAGATGAGAAATGAGGTGCGTTTTAGAAACCTTTCCCCATCACACGGTGTACCATCTTCTGGGTATCTCATGCATGTTTTCGATGTAGGAAGATGCCCTTGAACCTGGAGATTTGGGACCCATGCGATGGGTACCACGCAGTATTACTTTAAAGGGTCTGCGTTTGCTCACCCAACCTCACCAAACCTCTCAGCCGCAACAGTGTCCACCCTTAGGTCTCATCCAGCTGTGGGTCTAGATATGGTCAATCCAGGTTGCATCACAGCCCCTGAACGCATTGTGTAAGAATTTCTCTCTCTTTCACTGTCTTTGTTTCATGGGTGTTTCAAAGTAATTTATTTTTATAATGGGGTTTAGCTGCTTTTCACTGCTGTGTTTATGCCGCTTTTTACCCACTTGACACACTAACAGAGAGATATCAATACATAGGTTTTAAGATTATTACTAGTCAGATATATTCTTGTGCGGTGAATAGGGCGTGTTGAGTCCAGTTCTCTGAGCAAGGAGTAGGTCTTGTCTATTACATATTGGGTTTATGGAACGGTATCTGAGCTAATTTGAAACCCTTGTTTTATGTATCACCCCACCTCACCTTTCCCGTTAAGCAGCCATAGTGTGTTTTCTGCATGTGTGACTCTGTTCTGTTTTGTAATTCAGTTCAAGTGTAACGGTTTTTACATTCCCTCTATCAGTGATACCTTATGAGAAGTGTCCTTTTCTGTGTGACTTATTTCACTTAGAGTCGTCGTACCTAAATCCACTCATCATGCTGCTACTAGCCTTATGACATTGATTTCACGGCTGAGTGATATTCCATTGTACATAAGGACCACAACTTCTTTATCCATTTTTCTCTTTCCTGGGATATTGAAGGTGGAATGAAGTGGAGGTCCTTGTCAACAGAGCAGCCCTAAACTTTGGGGTGCTTGTGTCTTGCTGATTTTTCATTTTCCCAATTTATACCCCCATGAGTGGAAGTGCCCTATGCTCTCTAAGCTTTGCTTTTTAGACGTTTCAGGACTCACCGTACACTTCTCCAGAGTGGCTGTTGACAATTTACATCCCGCCCATCAGTGTAGCAAGGCTCCCATTTCTCCATGGCCTGTCCTGCATTTCTGGTTTTGACACTTTTTTCAGCATGGCCCTTTTGACCGATGGGAAGCGAGACATCTTTGTAGCGCTGATTTGCCTTTCCAGGTTGCTTGGTTGGCCAAAAAGGGCGTATGCGTTTTTTCCTGAATATATTCAGGAAAAAACGCATACGCCCTTTTTGGCCAAGGGCATCATTGTCAACGTTTTGCCGCTTTTCATGTGCTTTAAAGGCGATTCGAATCTACCTCCTGAAATCTGTTTCCTGCAATTCTGCCTTGATTTCAAATCCTCTTCTTTGCCTTCCCTCAATATATTTGTGGATGAGAGTTATCATTTATAACTCTGCAGGTTTGTGAATTGCAGTGCCCTGAACCTCCATTTTACAACTCGCTTTTTAGGGAGCTGGCCGCAAAAGCGCAGGATGGCTTCAGGCCCTGTTCTGGTTCCGGGGGGCAGGCTGAGCCTGTGGTTAATTCTTCTTCCTGATGGGAAAATAGAGTGACCTGTGCCTGTCCCAACACCAAGAGCTAGTCTTTCATTGGTTCCACGTCTTCCCGTTCATCCTCAGTACAAATTGCAACCTGTACGGAACAGGAGGTTAAAGGTGCTGATGCTCCAAGGAGGGAGATTGCTAGTAAAGTGGCTGGAATGGCGAACCCGGGCACAAGCAGATGAGAAATGAGGTGCGTTTTAGAAACCTTTCCCCATCACACGGTGTACCATCTTCTGGGTATCTCATGCATGTTTTCGATGTAGGAAGATGCCCTTGAACCTGGAGATTTGGGACCCATGCGATGGGTACCACGCAGTATTACTTTAAAGGGTCTGCGTTTGCTCACCCAACCTCACCAAACCTCTCAGCCGCAACAGTGTCCACCCTTAGGTCTCATCCAGCTGTGGGTCTAGATATGGTCAATCCAGGTTGCATCACAGCCCCTGAACGCATTGTGTAAGAATTTCTCTCTCTTTCACTGTCTTTGTTTCATGGGTGTTTCAAAGTAATTTATTTTTATAATGGGGTTTAGCTGCTTTTCACTGCTGTGTTTATGCCGCTTTTTACCCACTTGACACACTAACAGAGAGATATCAATACATAGGTTTTAAGATTATTACTAGTCAGATATATTCTTGTGCGGTGAATAGGGCGTGTTGAGTCCAGTTCTCTGAGCAAGGAGTAGGTCTTGTCTATTACATATTGGGTTTATGGAACGGTATCTGAGCTAATTTGAAACCCTTGTTTTATGTATCACCCCACCTCACCTTTCCCGTTAAGCAGCCATAGTGTGTTTTCTGCATGTGTGACTCTGTTCTGTTTTGTAATTCAGTTCAAGTGTAACGGTTTTTACATTCCCTCTATCAGTGATACCTTATGAGAAGTGTCCTTTTCTGTGTGACTTATTTCACTTAGAGTCGTCGTACCTAAATCCACTCATCATGCTGCTACTAGCCTTATGACATTGATTTCACGGCTGAGTGATATTCCATTGTACATAAGGACCACAACTTCTTTATCCATTTTTCTCTTTCCTGGGATATTGAAGGTGGAATGAAGTGGAGGTCCTTGTCAACAGAGCAGCCCTAAACTTTGGGGTGCTTGTGTCTTGCTGATTTTTCATTTTCCCAATTTATACCCCCATGAGTGGAAGTGCCCTATGCTCTCTAAGCTTTGCTTTTTAGACGTTTCAGGACTCACCGTACACTTCTCCAGAGTGGCTGTTGACAATTTACATCCCGCCCATCAGTGTAGCAAGGCTCCCATTTCTCCATGGCCTGTCCTGCATTTCTGGTTTTGACACTTTTTTCAGCATGGCCCTTTTGACCGATGGGAAGCGAGACATCTTTGTAGCGCTGATTTGCCTTTCCAGGTTGCTTGGTTGGCCAAAAAGGGCGTATGCGTTTTTTCCTGAATATATTCAGGAAAAAACGCATACGCCCTTTTTGGCCAAGGGCATCATTGTCAACGTTTTGCCGCTTTTCATGTGCTTTAAAGGCGATTCGAATCTACCTCCTGAAATCTGTTTCCTGCAATTCTGCCTTGATTTCAAATCCTCTTCTTTGCCTTCCCTCAATATATTTGTGGATGAGAGTTATCATTTATAACTCTGCAGGTTTGTGAATTGCAGTGCCCTGAACCTCCATTTTACAACTCGCTTTTTAGGGAGCTGGCCGCAAAAGCGCAGGATGGCTTCAGGCCCTGTTCTGGTTCCGGGGGGCAGGCTGAGCCTGTGGTTAATTCTTCTTCCTGATGGGAAAATAGAGTGACCTGTGCCTGTCCCAACACCAAGAGCTAGTCTTTCATTGGTTCCACGTCTTCCCGTTCATCCTCAGTACAAATTGCAACCTGTACGGAACAGGAGGTTAAAGGTGCTGATGCTCCAAGGAGGGAGATTGCTAGTAAAGTGGCTGGAATGGCGAACCCGGGCACAAGCAGATGAGAAATGAGGTGCGTTTTAGAAACCTTTCCCCATCACACGGTGTACCATCTTCTGGGTATCTCATGCATGTTTTCGATGTAGGAAGATGCCCTTGAACCTGGAGATTTGGGACCCATGCGATGGGTACCACGCAGTATTACTTTAAAGGGTCTGCGTTTGCTCACCCAACCTCACCAAACCTCTCAGCCGCAACAGTGTCCACCCTTAGGTCTCATCCAGCTGTGGGTCTAGATATGGTCAATCCAGGTTGCATCACAGCCCCTGAACGCATTGTGTAAGAATTTCTCTCTCTTTCACTGTCTTTGTTTCATGGGTGTTTCAAAGTAATTTATTTTTATAATGGGGTTTAGCTGCTTTTCACTGCTGTGTTTATGCCGCTTTTTACCCACTTGACACACTAACAGAGAGATATCAATACATAGGTTTTAAGATTATTACTAGTCAGATATATTCTTGTGCGGTGAATAGGGCGTGTTGAGTCCAGTTCTCTGAGCAAGGAGTAGGTCTTGTCTATTACATATTGGGTTTATGGAACGGTATCTGAGCTAATTTGAAACCCTTGTTTTATGTATCACCCCACCTCACCTTTCCCGTTAAGCAGCCATAGTGTGTTTTCTGCATGTGTGACTCTGTTCTGTTTTGTAATTCAGTTCAAGTGTAACGGTTTTTACATTCCCTCTATCAGTGATACCTTATGAGAAGTGTCCTTTTCTGTGTGACTTATTTCACTTAGAGTCGTCGTACCTAAATCCACTCATCATGCTGCTACTAGCCTTATGACATTGATTTCACGGCTGAGTGATATTCCATTGTACATAAGGACCACAACTTCTTTATCCATTTTTCTCTTTCCTGGGATATTGAAGGTGGAATGAAGTGGAGGTCCTTGTCAACAGAGCAGCCCTAAACTTTGGGGTGCTTGTGTCTTGCTGATTTTTCATTTTCCCAATTTATACCCCCATGAGTGGAAGTGCCCTATGCTCTCTAAGCTTTGCTTTTTAGACGTTTCAGGACTCACCGTACACTTCTCCAGAGTGGCTGTTGACAATTTACATCCCGCCCATCAGTGTAGCAAGGCTCCCATTTCTCCATGGCCTGTCCTGCATTTCTGGTTTTGACACTTTTTTCAGCATGGCCCTTTTGACCGATGGGAAGCGAGACATCTTTGTAGCGCTGATTTGCCTTTCCAGGTTGCTTGGTTGGCCAAAAAGGGCGTATGCGTTTTTTCCTGAATATATTCAGGAAAAAACGCATACGCCCTTTTTGGCCAAGGGCATCATTGTCAACGTTTTGCCGCTTTTCATGTGCTTTAAAGGCGATTCGAATCTACCTCCTGAAATCTGTTTCCTGCAATTCTGCCTTGATTTCAAATCCTCTTCTTTGCCTTCCCTCAATATATTTGTGGATGAGAGTTATCATTTATAACTCTGCAGGTTTGTGAATTGCAGTGCCCTGAACCTCCATTTTACAACTCGCTTTTTAGGGAGCTGGCCGCAAAAGCGCAGGATGGCTTCAGGCCCTGTTCTGGTTCCGGGGGGCAGGCTGAGCCTGTGGTTAATTCTTCTTCCTGATGGGAAAATAGAGTGACCTGTGCCTGTCCCAACACCAAGAGCTAGTCTTTCATTGGTTCCACGTCTTCCCGTTCATCCTCAGTACAAATTGCAACCTGTACGGAACAGGAGGTTAAAGGTGCTGATGCTCCAAGGAGGGAGATTGCTAGTAAAGTGGCTGGAATGGCGAACCCGGGCACAAGCAGATGAGAAATGAGGTGCGTTTTAGAAACCTTTCCCCATCACACGGTGTACCATCTTCTGGGTATCTCATGCATGTTTTCGATGTAGGAAGATGCCCTTGAACCTGGAGATTTGGGACCCATGCGATGGGTACCACGCAGTATTACTTTAAAGGGTCTGCGTTTGCTCACCCAACCTCACCAAACCTCTCAGCCGCAACAGTGTCCACCCTTAGGTCTCATCCAGCTGTGGGTCTAGATATGGTCAATCCAGGTTGCATCACAGCCCCTGAACGCATTGTGTAAGAATTTCTCTCTCTTTCACTGTCTTTGTTTCATGGGTGTTTCAAAGTAATTTATTTTTATAATGGGGTTTAGCTGCTTTTCACTGCTGTGTTTATGCCGCTTTTTACCCACTTGACACACTAACAGAGAGATATCAATACATAGGTTTTAAGATTATTACTAGTCAGATATATTCTTGTGCGGTGAATAGGGCGTGTTGAGTCCAGTTCTCTGAGCAAGGAGTAGGTCTTGTCTATTACATATTGGGTTTATGGAACGGTATCTGAGCTAATTTGAAACCCTTGTTTTATGTATCACCCCACCTCACCTTTCCCGTTAAGCAGCCATAGTGTGTTTTCTGCATGTGTGACTCTGTTCTGTTTTGTAATTCAGTTCAAGTGTAACGGTTTTTACATTCCCTCTATCAGTGATACCTTATGAGAAGTGTCCTTTTCTGTGTGACTTATTTCACTTAGAGTCGTCGTACCTAAATCCACTCATCATGCTGCTACTAGCCTTATGACATTGATTTCACGGCTGAGTGATATTCCATTGTACATAAGGACCACAACTTCTTTATCCATTTTTCTCTTTCCTGGGATATTGAAGGTGGAATGAAGTGGAGGTCCTTGTCAACAGAGCAGCCCTAAACTTTGGGGTGCTTGTGTCTTGCTGATTTTTCATTTTCCCAATTTATACCCCCATGAGTGGAAGTGCCCTATGCTCTCTAAGCTTTGCTTTTTAGACGTTTCAGGACTCACCGTACACTTCTCCAGAGTGGCTGTTGACAATTTACATCCCGCCCATCAGTGTAGCAAGGCTCCCATTTCTCCATGGCCTGTCCTGCATTTCTGGTTTTGACACTTTTTTCAGCATGGCCCTTTTGACCGATGGGAAGCGAGACATCTTTGTAGCGCTGATTTGCCTTTCCAGGTTGCTCGGTTGGCCAAAAAGGGCGTATGCGTTTTTTCCTGAATATATTCAGGAAAAAACGCATACGCCCTTTTTGGCCAAGGGCATCATTGTCAACGTTTTGCCGCTTTTCATGTGCTTTAAAGGCGATTCGAATCTACCTCCTGAAATCTGTTTCCTGCAATTCTGCCTTGATTTCAAATCCTCTTCTTTGCCTTCCCTCAATATATTTGTGGATGAGAGTTATCATTTATAACTCTGCAGGTTTGTGAATTGCAGTGCCCTGAACCTCCATTTTACAACTCGCTTTTTAGGGAGCTGGCCGCAAAAGCGCAGGATGGCTTCAGGCCCTGTTCTGGTTCCGGGGGGCAGGCTGAGCCTGTGGTTAATTCTTCTTCCTGATGGGAAAATAGAGTGACCTGTGCCTGTCCCAACACCAAGAGCTAGTCTTTCATTGGTTCCACGTCTTCCCGTTCATCCTCAGTACAAATTGCAACCTGTACGGAACAGGAGGTTAAAGGTGCTGATGCTCCAAGGAGGGAGATTGCTAGTAAAGTGGCTGGAATGGCGAACCCGGGCACAAGCAGATGAGAAATGAGGTGCGTTTTAGAAACCTTTCCCCATCACACGGTGTACCATCTTCTGGGTATCTCATGCATGTTTTCGATGTAGGAAGATGCCCTTGAACCTGGAGATTTGGGACCCATGCGATGGGTACCACGCAGTATTACTTTAAAGGGTCTGCGTTTGCTCACCCAACCTCACCAAACCTCTCAGCCGCAACAGTGTCCACCCTTATGTCTCATCCAGCTGTGGGTCTAGATATGGTCAATCCAGGTTGCATCACAGCCCCTGAACGCATTGTGTAAGAATTTCTCTCTCTTTCACTGTCTTTGTTTCATGGGTGTTTCAAAGTAATTTATTTTTATAATGGGGTTTAGCTGCTTTTCACTGCTGTGTTTATGCCGCTTTTTACCCACTTGACACACTAACAGAGAGATATCAATACATAGGTTTTAAGATTATTACTAGTCAGATATATTCTTGTGCGGTGAATAGGGCGTGTTGAGTCCAGTTCTCTGAGCAAGGAGTAGGTCTTGTCTATTACATATTGGGTTTATGGAACGGTATCTGAGCTAATTTGAAACCCTTGTTTTATGTATCACCCCACCTCACCTTTCCCGTTAAGCAGCCATAGTGTGTTTTCTGCATGTGTGACTCTGTTCTGTTTTGTAATTCAGTTCAAGTGTAACGGTTTTTACATTCCCTCTATCAGTGATACCTTATGAGAAGTGTCCTTTTCTGTGTGACTTATTTCACTTAGAGTCGTCGTACCTAAATCCACTCATCATGCTGCTACTAGCCTTATGACATTGATTTCACGGCTGAGTGATATTCCATTGTACATAAGGACCACAACTTCTTTATCCATTTTTCTCTTTCCTGGGATATTGAAGGTGGAATGAAGTGGAGGTCCTTGTCAACAGAGCAGCCCTAAACTTTGGGGTGCTTGTGTCTTGCTGATTTTTCATTTTCCCAATTTATACCCCCATGAGTGGAAGTGCCCTATGCTCTCTAAGCTTTGCTTTTTAGACGTTTCAGGACTCACCGTACACTTCTCCAGAGTGGCTGTTGACAATTTACATCCCGCCCATCAGTGTAGCAAGGCTCCCATTTCTCCATGGCCTGTCCTGCATTTCTGGTTTTGACACTTTTTTCAGCATGGCCCTTTTGACCGATGGGAAGCGAGACATCTTTGTAGCGCTGATTTGCCTTTCCAGGTTGCTTGGTTGGCCAAAAAGGGCATATGCGTTTTTTCCTGAATATATTCAGGAAAAAACGCATACGCCCTTTTTGGCCAAGGGCATCATTGTCAACGTTTTGCCGCTTTTCATGTGCTTTAAAGGCGATTCGAATCTACCTCCTGAAATCTGTTTCCTGCAATTCTGCCTTGATTTCAAATCCTCTTCTTTGCCTTCCCTCAATATATTTGTGGATGAGAGTTATCATTTATAACTCTGCAGGTTTGTGAATTGCAGTGCCCTGAACCTCCATTTTACAACTCGCTTTTTAGGGAGCTGGCCGCAAAAGCGCAGGATGGCTTCAGGCCCTGTTCTGGTTCCGGGGGGCAGGCTGAGCCTGTGGTTAATTCTTCTTCCTGATGGGAAAATAGAGTGACCTGTGCCTGTCCCAACACCAAGAGCTAGTCTTTCATTGGTTCCACGTCTTCCCGTTCATCCTCAGTACAAATTGCAACCTGTACGGAACAGGAGGTTAAAGGTGCTGATGCTCCAAGGAGGGAGATTGCTAGTAAAGTGGCTGGAATGGCGAACCCGGGCACAAGCAGATGAGAAATGAGGTGCGTTTTAGAAACCTTTCCCCATCACACGGTGTACCATCTTCTGGGTATCTCATGCATGTTTTCGATGTAGGAAGATGCCCTTGAACCTGGAGATTTGGGACCCATGCGATGGGTACCACGCAGTATTACTTTAAAGGGTCTGCGTTTGCTCACCCAACCTCACCAAACCTCTCAGCCGCAACAGTGTCCACCCTTATGTCTCATCCAGCTGTGGGTCTAGATATGGTCAATCCAGGTTGCATCACAGCCCCTGAACGCATTGTGTAAGAATTTCTCTCTCTTTCACTGTCTTTGTTTCATGGGTGTTTCAAAGTAATTTATTTTTATAATGGGGTTTAGCTGCTTTTCACTGCTGTGTTTATGCCGCTTTTTACCCACTTGACACACTAACAGAGAGATATCAATACATAGGTTTTAAGATTATTACTAGTCAGATATATTCTTGTGCGGTGAATAGGGCGTGTTGAGTCCAGTTCTCTGAGCAAGGAGTAGGTCTTGTCTATTACATATTGGGTTTATGGAACGGTATCTGAGCTAATTTGAAACCCTTGTTTTATGTATCACCCCACCTCACCTTTCCCGTTAAGCAGCCATAGTGTGTTTTCTGCATGTGTGACTCTGTTCTGTTTTGTAATTCAGTTCAAGTGTAACGGTTTTTACATTCCCTCTATCAGTGATACCTTATGAGAAGTGTCCTTTTCTGTGTGACTTATTTCACTTAGAGTCGTCGTACCTAAATCCACTCATCATGCTGCTACTAGCCTTATGACATTGATTTCACGGCTGAGTGATATTCCATTGTACATAAGGACCACAACTTCTTTATCCATTTTTCTCTTTCCTGGGATATTGAAGGTGGAATGAAGTGGAGGTCCTTGTCAACAGAGCAGCCCTAAACTTTGGGGTGCTTGTGTCTTGCTGATTTTTCATTTTCCCAATTTATACCCCCATGAGTGGAAGTGCCCTATGCTCTCTAAGCTTTGCTTTTTAGACGTTTCAGGACTCACCGTACACTTCTCCAGAGTGGCTGTTGACAATTTACATCCCGCCCATCAGTGTAGCAAGGCTCCCATTTCTCCATGGCCTGTCCTGCATTTCTGGTTTTGACACTTTTTTCAGCATGGCCCTTTTGACCGATGGGAAGCGAGACATCTTTGTAGCGCTGATTTGCCTTTCCAGGTTGCTCGGTTGGCCAAAAAGGGCGTATGCGTTTTTTCCTGAATATATTCAGGAAAAAACGCATACGCCCTTTTTGGCCAAGGGCATCATTGTCAACGTTTTGCCGCTTTTCATGTGCTTTAAAGGCGATTCGAATCTACCTCCTGAAATCTGTTTCCTGCAATTCTGCCTTGATTTCAAATCCTCTTCTTTGCCTTCCCTCAATATATTTGTGGATGAGAGTTATCATTTATAACTCTGCAGGTTTGTGAATTGCAGTGCCCTGAACCTCCATTTTACAACTCGCTTTTTAGGGAGCTGGCCGCAAAAGCGCAGGATGGCTTCAGGCCCTGTTCTGGTTCCGGGGGGCAGGCTGAGCCTGTGGTTAATTCTTCTTCCTGATGGGAAAATAGAGTGACCTGTGCCTGTCCCAACACCAAGAGCTAGTCTTTCATTGGTTCCACGTCTTCCCGTTCATCCTCAGTACAAATTGCAACCTGTACGGAACAGGAGGTTAAAGGTGCTGATGCTCCAAGGAGGGAGATTGCTAGTAAAGTGGCTGGAATGGCGAACCCGGGCACAAGCAGATGAGAAATGAGGTGCGTTTTAGAAACCTTTCCCCATCACACGGTGTACCATCTTCTGGGTATCTCATGCATGTTTTCGATGTAGGAAGATGCCCTTGAACCTGGAGATTTGGGACCCATGCGATGGGTACCACGCAGTATTACTTTAAAGGGTCTGCGTTTGCTCACCCAACCTCACCAAACCTCTCAGCCGCAACAGTGTCCACCCTTATGTCTCATCCAGCTGTGGGTCTAGATATGGTCAATCCAGGTTGCATCACAGCCCCTGAACGCATTGTGTAAGAATTTCTCTCTCTTTCACTGTCTTTGTTTCATGGGTGTTTCAAAGTAATTTATTTTTATAATGGGGTTTAGCTGCTTTTCACTGCTGTGTTTATGCCGCTTTTTACCCACTTGACACACTAACAGAGAGATATCAATACATAGGTTTTAAGATTATTACTAGTCAGATATATTCTTGTGCGGTGAATAGGGCGTGTTGAGTCCAGTTCTCTGAGCAAGGAGTAGGTCTTGTCTATTACATATTGGGTTTATGGAACGGTATCTGAGCTAATTTGAAACCCTTGTTTTATGTATCACCCCACCTCACCTTTCCCGTTAAGCAGCCATAGTGTGTTTTCTGCATGTGTGACTCTGTTCTGTTTTGTAATTCAGTTCAAGTGTAACGGTTTTTACATTCCCTCTATCAGTGATACCTTATGAGAAGTGTCCTTTTCTGTGTGACTTATTTCACTTAGAGTCGTCGTACCTAAATCCACTCATCATGCTGCTACTAGCCTTATGACATTGATTTCGCGGCTGAGTGATATTCCATTGTACATAAGGACCACAACTTCTTTATCCATTTTTCTCTTTCCTGGGATATTGAAGGTGGAATGAAGTGGAGGTCCTTGTCAACAGAGCAGCCCTAAACTTTGGGGTGCTTGTGTCTTGCTGATTTTTCATTTTCCCAATTTATACCCCCATGAGTGGAAGTGCCCTATGCTCTCTAAGCTTTGCTTTTTAGACGTTTCAGGACTCACCGTACACTTCTCCAGAGTGGCTGTTGACAATTTACATCCCGCCCATCAGTGTAGCAAGGCTCCCATTTCTCCATGGCCTGTCCTGCATTTCTGGTTTTGACACTTTTTTCAGCATGGCCCTTTTGACCGATGGGAAGCGAGACATCTTTGTAGCGCTGATTTGCCTTTCCAGGTTGCTCGGTTGGCCAAAAAGGGCGTATGCGTTTTTTCCTGAATATATTCAGGAAAAAACGCATACGCCCTTTTTGGCCAAGGGCATCATTGTCAACGTTTTGCCGCTTTTCATGTGCTTTAAAGGCGATTCGAATCTACCTCCTGAAATCTGTTTCCTGCAATTCTGCCTTGATTTCAAATCCTCTTCTTTGCCTTCCCTCAATATATTTGTGGATGAGAGTTATCATTTATAACTCTGCAGGTTTGTGAATTGCAGTGCCCTGAACCTCCATTTTACAACTCGCTTTTTAGGGAGCTGGCCGCAAAAGCGCAGGATGGCTTCAGGCCCTGTTCTGGTTCCGGGGGGCAGGCTGAGCCTGTGGTTAATTCTTCTTCCTGATGGGAAAATAGAGTGACCTGTGCCTGTCCCAACACCAAGAGCTAGTCTTTCATTGGTTCCACGTCTTCCCGTTCATCCTCAGTACAAATTGCAACCTGTACGGAACAGGAGGTTAAAGGTGCTGATGCTCCAAGGAGGGAGATTGCTAGTAAAGTGGCTGGAATGGCGAACCCGGGCACAAGCAGATGAGAAATGAGGTGCGTTTTAGAAACCTTTCCCCATCACACGGTGTACCATCTTCTGGGTATCTCATGCATGTTTTCGATGTAGGAAGATGCCCTTGAACCTGGAGATTTGGGACCCATGCGATGGGTACCACGCAGTATTACTTTAAAGGGTCTGCGTTTGCTCACCCAACCTCACCAAACCTCTCAGCCGCAACAGTGTCCACCCTTATGTCTCATCCAGCTGTGGGTCTAGATATGGTCAATCCAGGTTGCATCACAGCCCCTGAACGCATTGTGTAAGAATTTCTCTCTCTTTCACTGTCTTTGTTTCATGGGTGTTTCAAAGTAATTTATTTTTATAATGGGGTTTAGCTGCTTTTCACTGCTGTGTTTATGCCGCTTTTTACCCACTTGACACACTAACAGAGAGATATCAATACATAGGTTTTAAGATTATTACTAGTCAGATATATTCTTGTGCGGTGAATAGGGCGTGTTGAGTCCAGTTCTCTGAGCAAGGAGTAGGTCTTGTCTATTACATATTGGGTTTATGGAACGGTATCTGAGCTAATTTGAAACCCTTGTTTTATGTATCACCCCACCTCACCTTTCCCGTTAAGCAGCCATAGTGTGTTTTCTGCATGTGTGACTCTGTTCTGTTTTGTAATTCAGTTCAAGTGTAACGGTTTTTACATTCCCTCTATCAGTGATACCTTATGAGAAGTGTCCTTTTCTGTGTGACTTATTTCACTTAGAGTCGTCGTACCTAAATCCACTCATCATGCTGCTACTAGCCTTATGACATTGATTTCACGGCTGAGTGATATTCCATTGTACATAAGGACCACAACTTCTTTATCCATTTTTCTCTTTCCTGGGATATTGAAGGTGGAATGAAGTGGAGGTCCTTGTCAACAGAGCAGCCCTAAACTTTGGGGTGCTTGTGTCTTGCTGATTTTTCATTTTCCCAATTTATACCCCCATGAGTGGAAGTGCCCTATGCTCTCTAAGCTTTGCTTTTTAGACGTTTCAGGACTCACCGTACACTTCTCCAGAGTGGCTGTTGACAATTTACATCCCGCCCATCAGTGTAGCAAGGCTCCCATTTCTCCATGGCCTGTCCTGCATTTCTGGTTTTGACACTTTTTTCAGCATGGCCCTTTTGACCGATGGGAAGCGAGACATCTTTGTAGCGCTGATTTGCCTTTCCAGGTTGCTTGGTTGGCCAAAAAGGGCGTATGCGTTTTTTCCTGAATATATTCAGGAAAAAACGCATACGCCCTTTTTGGCCAAGGGCATCATTGTCAACGTTTTGCCGCTTTTCATGTGCTTTAAAGGCGATTCGAATCTACCTCCTGAAATCTGTTTCCTGCAATTCTGCCTTGATTTCAAATCCTCTTCTTTGCCTTCCCTCAATATATTTGTGGATGAGAGTTATCATTTATAACTCTGCAGGTTTGTGAATTGCAGTGCCCTGAACCTCCATTTTACAACTCGCTTTTTAGGGAGCTGGCCGCAAAAGCGCAGGATGGCTTCAGGCCCTGTTCTGGTTCCGGGGGGCAGGCTGAGCCTGTGGTTAATTCTTCTTCCTGATGGGAAAATAGAGTGACCTGTGCCTGTCCCAACACCAAGAGCTAGTCTTTCATTGGTTCCACGTCTTCCCGTTCATCCTCAGTACAAATTGCAACCTGTACGGAACAGGAGGTTAAAGGTGCTGATGCTCCAAGGAGGGAGATTGCTAGTAAAGTGGCTGGAATGGCGAACCCGGGCACAAGCAGATGAGAAATGAGGTGCGTTTTAGAAACCTTTCCCCATCACACGGTGTACCATCTTCTGGGTATCTCATGCATGTTTTCGATGTAGGAAGATGCCCTTGAACCTGGAGATTTGGGACCCATGCGATGGGTACCACGCAGTATTACTTTAAAGGGTCTGCGTTTGCTCACCCAACCTCACCAAACCTCTCAGCCGCAACAGTGTCCACCCTTATGTCTCATCCAGCTGTGGGTCTAGATATGGTCAATCCAGGTTGCATCACAGCCCCTGAACGCATTGTGTAAGAATTTCTCTCTCTTTCACTGTCTTTGTTTCATGGGTGTTTCAAAGTAATTTATTTTTATAATGGGGTTTAGCTGCTTTTCACTGCTGTGTTTATGCCGCTTTTTACCCACTTGACACACTAACAGAGAGATATCAATACATAGGTTTTAAGATTATTACTAGTCAGATATATTCTTGTGCGGTGAATAGGGCGTGTTGAGTCCAGTTCTCTGAGCAAGGAGTAGGTCTTGTCTATTACATATTGGGTTTATGGAACGGTATCTGAGCTAATTTGAAACCCTTGTTTTATGTATCACCCCACCTCACCTTTCCCGTTAAGCAGCCATAGTGTGTTTTCTGCATGTGTGACTCTGTTCTGTTTTGTAATTCAGTTCAAGTGTAACGGTTTTTACATTCCCTCTATCAGTGATACCTTATGAGAAGTGTCCTTTTCTGTGTGACTTATTTCACTTAGAGTCGTCGTACCTAAATCCACTCATCATGCTGCTACTAGCCTTATGACATTGATTTCACGGCTGAGTGATATTCCATTGTACATAAGGACCACAACTTCTTTATCCATTTTTCTCTTTCCTGGGATATTGAAGGTGGAATGAAGTGGAGGTCCTTGTCAACAGAGCAGCCCTAAACTTTGGGGTGCTTGTGTCTTGCTGATTTTTCATTTTCCCAATTTATACCCCCATGAGTGGAAGTGCCCTATGCTCTCTAAGCTTTGCTTTTTAGACGTTTCAGGACTCACCGTACACTTCTCCAGAGTGGCTGTTGACAATTTACATCCCGCCCATCAGTGTAGCAAGGCTCCCATTTCTCCATGGCCTGTCCTGCATTTCTGGTTTTGACACTTTTTTCAGCATGGCCCTTTTGACCGATGGGAAGCGAGACATCTTTGTAGCGCTGATTTGCCTTTCCAGGTTGCTCGGTTGGCCAAAAAGGGCGTATGCGTTTTTTCCTGAATATATTCAGGAAAAAACGCATACGCCCTTTTTGGCCAAGGGCATCATTGTCAACGTTTTGCCGCTTTTCATGTGCTTTAAAGGCGATTCGAATCTACCTCCTGAAATCTGTTTCCTGCAATTCTGCCTTGATTTCAAATCCTCTTCTTTGCCTTCCCTCAATATATTTGTGGATGAGAGTTATCATTTATAACTCTGCAGGTTTGTGAATTGCAGTGCCCTGAACCTCCATTTTACAACTCGCTTTTTAGGGAGCTGGCCGCAAAAGCGCAGGATGGCTTCAGGCCCTGTTCTGGTTCCGGGGGGCAGGCTGAGCCTGTGGTTAATTCTTCTTCCTGATGGGAAAATAGAGTGACCTGTGCCTGTCCCAACACCAAGAGCTAGTCTTTCATTGGTTCCACGTCTTCCCGTTCATCCTCAGTACAAATTGCAACCTGTACGGAACAGGAGGTTAAAGGTGCTGATGCTCCAAGGAGGGAGATTGCTAGTAAAGTGGCTGGAATGGCGAACCCGGGCACAAGCAGATGAGAAATGAGGTGCGTTTTAGAAACCTTTCCCCATCACACGGTGTACCATCTTCTGGGTATCTCATGCATGTTTTCGATGTAGGAAGATGCCCTTGAACCTGGAGATTTGGGACCCATGCGATGGGTACCACGCAGTATTACTTTAAAGGGTCTGCGTTTGCTCACCCAACCTCACCAAACCTCTCAGCCGCAACAGTGTCCACCCTTATGTCTCATCCAGCTGTGGGTCTAGATATGGTCAATCCAGGTTGCATCACAGCCCCTGAACGCATTGTGTAAGAATTTCTCTCTCTTTCACTGTCTTTGTTTCATGGGTGTTTCAAAGTAATTTATTTTTATAATGGGGTTTAGCTGCTTTTCACTGCTGTGTTTATGCCGCTTTTTACCCACTTGACACACTAACAGAGAGATATCAATACATAGGTTTTAAGATTATTACTAGTCAGATATATTCTTGTGCGGTGAATAGGGCGTGTTGAGTCCAGTTCTCTGAGCAAGGAGTAGGTCTTGTCTATTACATATTGGGTTTATGGAACGGTATCTGAGCTAATTTGAAACCCTTGTTTTATGTATCACCCCACCTCACCTTTCCCGTTAAGCAGCCATAGTGTGTTTTCTGCATGTGTGACTCTGTTCTGTTTTGTAATTCAGTTCAAGTGTAACGGTTTTTACATTCCCTCTATCAGTGATACCTTATGAGAAGTGTCCTTTTCTGTGTGACTTATTTCACTTAGAGTCGTCGTACCTAAATCCACTCATCATGCTGCTACTAGCCTTATGACATTGATTTCGCGGCTGAGTGATATTCCATTGTACATAAGGACCACAACTTCTTTATCCATTTTTCTCTTTCCTGGGATATTGAAGGTGGAATGAAGTGGAGGTCCTTGTCAACAGAGCAGCCCTAAACTTTGGGGTGCTTGTGTCTTGCTGATTTTTCATTTTCCCAATTTATACCCCCATGAGTGGAAGTGCCCTATGCTCTCTAAGCTTTGCTTTTTAGACGTTTCAGGACTCACCGTACACTTCTCCAGAGTGGCTGTTGACAATTTACATCCCGCCCATCAGTGTAGCAAGGCTCCCATTTCTCCATGGCCTGTCCTGCATTTCTGGTTTTGACACTTTTTTCAGCATGGCCCTTTTGACCGATGGGAAGCGAGACATCTTTGTAGCGCTGATTTGCCTTTCCAGGTTGCTTGGTTGGCCAAAAAGGGCGTATGCGTTTTTTCCTGAATATATTCAGGAAAAAACGCATACGCCCTTTTTGGCCAAGGGCATCATTGTCAACGTTTTGCCGCTTTTCATGTGCTTTAAAGGCGATTCGAATCTACCTCCTGAAATCTGTTTCCTGCAATTCTGCCTTGATTTCAAATCCTCTTCTTTGCCTTCCCTCAATATATTTGTGGATGAGAGTTATCATTTATAACTCTGCAGGTTTGTGAATTGCAGTGCCCTGAACCTCCATTTTACAACTCGCTTTTTAGGGAGCTGGCCGCAAAAGCGCAGGATGGCTTCAGGCCCTGTTCTGGTTCCGGGGGGCAGGCTGAGCCTGTGGTTAATTCTTCTTCCTGATGGGAAAATAGAGTGACCTGTGCCTGTCCCAACACCAAGAGCTAGTCTTTCATTGGTTCCACGTCTTCCCGTTCATCCTCAGTACAAATTGCAACCTGTACGGAACAGGAGGTTAAAGGTGCTGATGCTCCAAGGAGGGAGATTGCTAGTAAAGTGGCTGGAATGGCGAACCCGGGCACAAGCAGATGAGAAATGAGGTGCGTTTTAGAAACCTTTCCCCATCACACGGTGTACCATCTTCTGGGTATCTCATGCATGTTTTCGATGTAGGAAGATGCCCTTGAACCTGGAGATTTGGGACCCATGCGATGGGTACCACGCAGTATTACTTTAAAGGGTCTGCGTTTGCTCACCCAACCTCACCAAACCTCTCAGCCGCAACAGTGTCCACCCTTATGTCTCATCCAGCTGTGGGTCTAGATATGGTCAATCCAGGTTGCATCACAGCCCCTGAACGCATTGTGTAAGAATTTCTCTCTCTTTCACTGTCTTTGTTTCATGGGTGTTTCAAAGTAATTTATTTTTATAATGGGGTTTAGCTGCTTTTCACTGCTGTGTTTATGCCGCTTTTTACCCACTTGACACACTAACAGAGAGATATCAATACATAGGTTTTAAGATTATTACTAGTCAGATATATTCTTGTGCGGTGAATAGGGCGTGTTGAGTCCAGTTCTCTGAGCAAGGAGTAGGTCTTGTCTATTACATATTGGGTTTATGGAACGGTATCTGAGCTAATTTGAAACCCTTGTTTTATGTATCACCCCACCTCACCTTTCCCGTTAAGCAGCCATAGTGTGTTTTCTGCATGTGTGACTCTGTTCTGTTTTGTAATTCAGTTCAAGTGTAACGGTTTTTACATTCCCTCTATCAGTGATACCTTATGAGAAGTGTCCTTTTCTGTGTGACTTATTTCACTTAGAGTCGTCGTACCTAAATCCACTCATCATGCTGCTACTAGCCTTATGACATTGATTTCACGGCTGAGTGATATTCCATTGTACATAAGGACCACAACTTCTTTATCCATTTTTCTCTTTCCTGGGATATTGAAGGTGGAATGAAGTGGAGGTCCTTGTCAACAGAGCAGCCCTAAACTTTGGGGTGCTTGTGTCTTGCTGATTTTTCATTTTCCCAATTTATACCCCCATGAGTGGAAGTGCCCTATGCTCTCTAAGCTTTGCTTTTTAGACGTTTCAGGACTCACCGTACACTTCTCCAGAGTGGCTGTTGACAATTTACATCCCGCCCATCAGTGTAGCAAGGCTCCCATTTCTCCATGGCCTGTCCTGCATTTCTGGTTTTGACACTTTTTTCAGCATGGCCCTTTTGACCGATGGGAAGCGAGACATCTTTGTAGCGCTGATTTGCCTTTCCAGGTTGCTTGGTTGGCCAAAAAGGGCGTATGCGTTTTTTCCTGAATATATTCAGGAAAAAACGCATACGCCCTTTTTGGCCAAGGGCATCATTGTCAACGTTTTGCCGCTTTTCATGTGCTTTAAAGGCGATTCGAATCTACCTCCTGAAATCTGTTTCCTGCAATTCTGCCTTGATTTCAAATCCTCTTCTTTGCCTTCCCTCAATATATTTGTGGATGAGAGTTATCATTTATAACTCTGCAGGTTTGTGAATTGCAGTGCCCTGAACCTCCATTTTACAACTCGCTTTTTAGGGAGCTGGCCGCAAAAGCGCAGGATGGCTTCAGGCCCTGTTCTGGTTCCGGGGGGCAGGCTGAGCCTGTGGTTAATTCTTCTTCCTGATGGGAAAATAGAGTGACCTGTGCCTGTCCCAACACCAAGAGCTAGTCTTTCATTGGTTCCACGTCTTCCCGTTCATCCTCAGTACAAATTGCAACCTGTACGGAACAGGAGGTTAAAGGTGCTGATGCTCCAAGGAGGGAGATTGCTAGTAAAGTGGCTGGAATGGCGAACCCGGGCACAAGCAGATGAGAAATGAGGTGCGTTTTAGAAACCTTTCCCCATCACACGGTGTACCATCTTCTGGGTATCTCATGCATGTTTTCGATGTAGGAAGATGCCCTTGAACCTGGAGATTTGGGACCCATGCGATGGGTACCACGCAGTATTACTTTAAAGGGTCTGCGTTTGCTCACCCAACCTCACCAAACCTCTCAGCCGCAACAGTGTCCACCCTTATGTCTCATCCAGCTGTGGGTCTAGATATGGTCAATCCAGGTTGCATCACAGCCCCTGAACGCATTGTGTAAGAATTTCTCTCTCTTTCACTGTCTTTGTTTCATGGGTGTTTCAAAGTAATTTATTTTTATAATGGGGTTTAGCTGCTTTTCACTGCTGTGTTTATGCCGCTTTTTACCCACTTGACACACTAACAGAGAGATATCAATACATAGGTTTTAAGATTATTACTAGTCAGATATATTCTTGTGCGGTGAATAGGGCGTGTTGAGTCCAGTTCTCTGAGCAAGGAGTAGGTCTTGTCTATTACATATTGGGTTTATGGAACGGTATCTGAGCTAATTTGAAACCCTTGTTTTATGTATCACCCCACCTCACCTTTCCCGTTAAGCAGCCATAGTGTGTTTTCTGCATGTGTGACTCTGTTCTGTTTTGTAATTCAGTTCAAGTGTAACGGTTTTTACATTCCCTCTATCAGTGATACCTTATGAGAAGTGTCCTTTTCTGTGTGACTTATTTCACTTAGAGTCGTCGTACCTAAATCCACTCATCATGCTGCTACTAGCCTTATGACATTGATTTCACGGCTGAGTGATATTCCATTGTACATAAGGACCACAACTTCTTTATCCATTTTTCTCTTTCCTGGGATATTGAAGGTGGAATGAAGTGGAGGTCCTTGTCAACAGAGCAGCCCTAAACTTTGGGGTGCTTGTGTCTTGCTGATTTTTCATTTTCCCAATTTATACCCCCATGAGTGGAAGTGCCCTATGCTCTCTAAGCTTTGCTTTTTAGACGTTTCAGGACTCACCGTACACTTCTCCAGAGTGGCTGTTGACAATTTACATCCCGCCCATCAGTGTAGCAAGGCTCCCATTTCTCCATGGCCTGTCCTGCATTTCTGGTTTTGACACTTTTTTCAGCATGGCCCTTTTGACCGATGGGAAGCGAGACATCTTTGTAGCGCTGATTTGCCTTTCCAGGTTGCTCGGTTGGCCAAAAAGGGCGTATGCGTTTTTTCCTGAATATATTCAGGAAAAAACGCATACGCCCTTTTTGGCCAAGGGCATCATTGTCAACGTTTTGCCGCTTTTCATGTGCTTTAAAGGCGATTCGAATCTACCTCCTGAAATCTGTTTCCTGCAATTCTGCCTTGATTTCAAATCCTCTTCTTTGCCTTCCCTCAATATATTTGTGGATGAGAGTTATCATTTATAACTCTGCAGGTTTGTGAATTGCAGTGCCCTGAACCTCCATTTTACAACTCGCTTTTTAGGGAGCTGGCCGCAAAAGCGCAGGATGGCTTCAGGCCCTGTTCTGGGTCCGGGGGGCAGGCTGAGCCTGTGGTTAATTCTTCTTCCTGATGGGAAAATAGAGTGACCTGTGCCTGTCCCAACACCAAGAGCTAGTCTTTCATTGGTTCCACGTCTTCCCGTTCATCCTCAGTACAAATTGCAACCTGTACGGAACAGGAGGTTAAAGGTGCTGATGCTCCAAGGAGGGAGATTGCTAGTAAAGTGGCTGGAATGGCGAACCCGGGCACAAGCAGATGAGAAATGAGGTGCGTTTTAGAAACCTTTCCCCATCACACGGTGTACCATCTTCTGGGTATCTCATGCATGTTTTCGATGTAGGAAGATGCCCTTGAACCTGGAGATTTGGGACCCATGCGATGGGTACCACGCAGTATTACTTTAAAGGGTCTGCGTTTGCTCACCCAACCTCACCAAACCTCTCAGCCGCAACAGTGTCCACCCTTATGTCTCATCCAGCTGTGGGTCTAGATATGGTCAATCCAGGTTGCATCACAGCCCCTGAACGCATTGTGTAAGAATTTCTCTCTCTTTCACTGTCTTTGTTTCATGGGTGTTTCAAAGTAATTTATTTTTATAATGGGGTTTAGCTGCTTTTCACTGCTGTGTTTATGCCGCTTTTTACCCACTTGACACACTAACAGAGAGATATCAATACATAGGTTTTAAGATTATTACTAGTCAGATATATTCTTGTGCGGTGAATAGGGCGTGTTGAGTCCAGTTCTCTGAGCAAGGAGTAGGTCTTGTCTATTACATATTGGGTTTATGGAACGGTATCTGAGCTAATTTGAAACCCTTGTTTTATGTATCACCCCACCTCACCTTTCCCGTTAAGCAGCCATAGTGTGTTTTCTGCATGTGTGACTCTGTTCTGTTTTGTAATTCAGTTCAAGTGTAACGGTTTTTACATTCCCTCTATCAGTGATACCTTATGAGAAGTGTCCTTTTCTGTGTGACTTATTTCACTTAGAGTCGTCGTACCTAAATCCACTCATCATGCTGCTACTAGCCTTATGACATTGATTTCACGGCTGAGTGATATTCCATTGTACATAAGGACCACAACTTCTTTATCCATTTTTCTCTTTCCTGGGATATTGAAGGTGGAATGAAGTGGAGGTCCTTGTCAACAGAGCAGCCCTAAACTTTGGGGTGCTTGTGTCTTGCTGATTTTTCATTTTCCCAATTTATACCCCCATGAGTGGAAGTGCCCTATGCTCTCTAAGCTTTGCTTTTTAGACGTTTCAGGACTCACCGTACACTTCTCCAGAGTGGCTGTTGACAATTTACATCCCGCCCATCAGTGTAGCAAGGCTCCCATTTCTCCATGGCCTGTCCTGCATTTCTGGTTTTGACACTTTTTTCAGCATGGCCCTTTTGACCGATGGGAAGCGAGACATCTTTGTAGCGCTGATTTGCCTTTCCAGGCTGCTCGGTTGGCCAAAAAGGGCGTATGCGTTTTTTCCTGAATATATTCAGGAAAAAACGCATACGCCCTTTTTGGCCAAGGGCATCATTGTCAACGTTTTGCCGCTTTTCATGTGCTTTAAAGGCGATTCGAATCTACCTCCTGAAATCTGTTTCCTGCAATTCTGCCTTGATTTCAAATCCTCTTCTTTGCCTTCCCTCAATATATTTGTGGATGAGAGTTATCATTTATAACTCTGCAGGTTTGTGAATTGCAGTGCCCTGAAGCTCCATTTTACAACTCGCTTTTTAGGGAGCTGGCCGCAAAAGCGCAGGATGGCTTCAGGCCCTGTTCTGGTTCCGGGGGGCAGGCTGAGCCTGTGGTTAATTCTTCTTCCTGATGGGAAAATAGAGTGACCTGTGCCTGTCCCAACACCAAGAGCTAGTCTTTCATTGGTTCCACGTCTTCCCGTTCATCCTCAGTACAAATTGCAACCTGTACGGAACAGGAGGTTAAAGGTGCTGATGCTCCAAGGAGGGAGATTGCTAGTAAAGTGGCTGGAATGGCGAACCCGGGCACAAGCAGATGAGAAATGAGGTGCGTTTTAGAAACCTTTCCCCATCACACGGTGTACCATCTTCTGGGTATCTCATGCATGTTTTCGATGTAGGAAGATGCCCTTGAACCTGGAGATTTGGGACCCATGCGATGGGTACCACGCAGTATTACTTTAAAGGGTCTGCGTTTGCTCACCCAACCTCACCAAACCTCTCAGCCGCAACAGTGTCCACCCTTATGTCTCATCCAGCTGTGGGTCTAGATATGGTCAATCCAGGTTGCATCACAGCCCCTGAACGCATTGTGTAAGAATTTCTCTCTCTTTCACTGTCTTTGTTTCATGGGTGTTTCAAAGTAATTTATTTTTATAATGGGGTTTAGCTGCTTTTCACTGCTGTGTTTATGCCGCTTTTTACCCACTTGACACACTAACAGAGAGATATCAATACATAGGTTTTAAGATTATTACTAGTCAGATATATTCTTGTGCGGTGAATAGGGCGTGTTGAGTCCAGTTCTCTGAGCAAGGAGTAGGTCTTGTCTATTACATATTGGGTTTATGGAACGGTATCTGAGCTAATTTGAAACCCTTGTTTTATGTATCACCCCACCTCACCTTTCCCGTTAAGCAGCCATAGTGTGTTTTCTGCATGTGTGACTCTGTTCTGTTTTGTAATTCAGTTCAAGTGTAACGGTTTTTACATTCCCTCTATCAGTGATACCTTATGAGAAGTGTCCTTTTCTGTGTGACTTATTTCACTTAGAGTCGTCGTACCTAAATCCACTCATCATGCTGCTACTAGCCTTATGACATTGATTTCACGGCTGAGTGATATTCCATTGTACATAAGGACCACAACTTCTTTATCCATTTTTCTCTTTCCTGGGATATTGAAGGTGGAATGAAGTGGAGGTCCTTGTCAACAGAGCAGCCCTAAACTTTGGGGTGCTTGTGTCTTGCTGATTTTTCATTTTCCCAATTTATACCCCCATGAGTGGAAGTGCCCTATGCTCTCTAAGCTTTGCTTTTTAGACGTTTCAGGACTCACCGTACACTTCTCCAGAGTGGCTGTTGACAATTTACATCCCGCCCATCAGTGTAGCAAGGCTCCCATTTCTCCATGGCCTGTCCTGCATTTCTGGTTTTGACACTTTTTTCAGCATGGCCCTTTTGACCGATGGGAAGCGAGACATCTTTGTAGCGCTGATTTGCCTTTCCAGGTTGCTCGGTTGGCCAAAAAGGGCGTATGCGTTTTTTCCTGAATATATTCAGGAAAAAACGCATACGCCCTTTTTGGCCAAGGGCATCATTGTCAACGTTTTGCCGCTTTTCATGTGCTTTAAAGGCGATTCGAATCTACCTCCTGAAATCTGTTTCCTGCAATTCTGCCTTGATTTCAAATCCTCTTCTTTGCCTTCCCTCAATATATTTGTGGATGAGAGTTATCATTTATAACTCTGCAGGTTTGTGAATTGCAGTGCCCTGAACCTCCATTTTACAACTCGCTTTTTAGGGAGCTGGCCGCAAAAGCGCAGGATGGCTTCAGGCCCTGTTCTGGTTCCGGGGGGCAGGCTGAGCCTGTGGTTAATTCTTCTTCCTGATGGGAAAATAGAGTGACCTGTGCCTGTCCCAACACCAAGAGCTAGTCTTTCATTGGTTCCACGTCTTCCCGTTCATCCTCAGTACAAATTGCAACCTGTACGGAACAGGAGGTTAAAGGTGCTGATGCTCCAAGGAGGGAGATTGCTAGTAAAGTGGCTGGAATGGCGAACCCGGGCACAAGCAGATGAGAAATGAGGTGCGTTTTAGAAACCTTTCCCCATCACACGGTGTACCATCTTCTGGGTATCTCATGCATGTTTTCGATGTAGGAAGATGCCCTTGAACCTGGAGATTTGGGACCCATGCGATGGGTACCACGCAGTATTACTTTAAAGGGTCTGCGTTTGCTCACCCAACCTCACCAAACCTCTCAGCCGCAACAGTGTCCACCCTTATGTCTCATCCAGCTGTGGGTCTAGATATGGTCAATCCAGGTTGCATCACAGCCCCTGAACGCATTGTGTAAGAATTTCTCTCTCTTTCACTGTCTTTGTTTCATGGGTGTTTCAAAGTAATTTATTTTTATAATGGGGTTTAGCTGCTTTTCACTGCTGTGTTTATGCCGCTTTTTACCCACTTGACACACTAACAGAGAGATATCAATACATAGGTTTTAAGATTATTACTAGTCAGATATATTCTTGTGCGGTGAATAGGGCGTGTTGAGTCCAGTTCTCTGAGCAAGGAGTAGGTCTTGTCTATTACATATTGGGTTTATGGAACGGTATCTGAGCTAATTTGAAACCCTTGTTTTATGTATCACCCCACCTCACCTTTCCCGTTAAGCAGCCATAGTGTGTTTTCTGCATGTGTGACTCTGTTCTGTTTTGTAATTCAGTTCAAGTGTAACGGTTTTTACATTCCCTCTATCAGTGATACCTTATGAGAAGTGTCCTTTTCTGTGTGACTTATTTCACTTAGAGTCGTCGTACCTAAATCCACTCATCATGCTGCTACTAGCCTTATGACATTGATTTCACGGCTGAGTGATATTCCATTGTACATAAGGACCACAACTTCTTTATCCATTTTTCTCTTTCCTGGGATATTGAAGGTGGAATGAAGTGGAGGTCCTTGTCAACAGAGCAGCCCTAAACTTTGGGGTGCTTGTGTCTTGCTGATTTTTCATTTTCCCAATTTATACCCCCATGAGTGGAAGTGCCCTATGCTCTCTAAGCTTTGCTTTTTAGACGTTTCAGGACTCACCGTACACTTCTCCAGAGTGGCTGTTGACAATTTACATCCCGCCCATCAGTGTAGCAAGGCTCCCATTTCTCCATGGCCTGTCCTGCATTTCTGGTTTTGACACTTTTTTCAGCATGGCCCTTTTGACCGATGGGAAGCGAGACATCTTTGTAGCGCTGATTTGCCTTTCCAGGTTGCTTGGTTGGCCAAAAAGGGCGTATGCGTTTTTTCCTGAATATATTCAGGAAAAAACGCATACGCCCTTTTTGGCCAAGGGCATCATTGTCAACGTTTTGCCGCTTTTCATGTGCTTTAAAGGCGATTCGAATCTACCTCCTGAAATCTGTTTCCTGCAATTCTGCCTTGATTTCAAATCCTCTTCTTTGCCTTCCCTCAATATATTTGTGGATGAGAGTTATCATTTATAACTCTGCAGGTTTGTGAATTGCAGTGCCCTGAACCTCCATTTTACAACTCGCTTTTTAGGGAGCTGGCCGCAAAAGCGCAGGATGGCTTCAGGCCCTGTTCTGGTTCCGGGGGGCAGGCTGAGCCTGTGGTTAATTCTTCTTCCTGATGGGAAAATAGAGTGACCTGTGCCTGTCCCAACACCAAGAGCTAGTCTTTCATTGGTTCCACGTCTTCCCGTTCATCCTCAGTACAAATTGCAACCTGTACGGAACAGGAGGTTAAAGGTGCTGATGCTCCAAGGAGGGAGATTGCTAGTAAAGTGGCTGGAATGGCGAACCCGGGCACAAGCAGATGAGAAATGAGGTGCGTTTTAGAAACCTTTCCCCATCACACGGTGTACCATCTTCTGGGTATCTCATGCATGTTTTCGATGTAGGAAGATGCCCTTGAACCTGGAGATTTGGGACCCATGCGATGGGTACCACGCAGTATTACTTTAAAGGGTCTGCGTTTGCTCACCCAACCTCACCAAACCTCTCAGCCGCAACAGTGTCCACCCTTATGTCTCATCCAGCTGTGGGTCTAGATATGGTCAATCCAGGTTGCATCACAGCCCCTGAACGCATTGTGTAAGAATTTCTCTCTCTTTCACTGTCTTTGTTTCATGGGTGTTTCAAAGTAATTTATTTTTATAATGGGGTTTAGCTGCTTTTCACTGCTGTGTTTATGCCGCTTTTTACCCACTTGACACACTAACAGAGAGATATCAATACATAGGTTTTAAGATTATTACTAGTCAGATATATTCTTGTGCGGTGAATAGGGCGTGTTGAGTCCAGTTCTCTGAGCAAGGAGTAGGTCTTGTCTATTACATATTGGGTTTATGGAACGGTATCTGAGCTAATTTGAAACCCTTGTTTTATGTATCACCCCACCTCACCTTTCCCGTTAAGCAGCCATAGTGTGTTTTCTGCATGTGTGACTCTGTTCTGTTTTGTAATTCAGTTCAAGTGTAACGGTTTTTACATTCCCTCTATCAGTGATACCTTATGAGAAGTGTCCTTTTCTGTGTGACTTATTTCACTTAGAGTCGTCGTACCTAAATCCACTCATCATGCTGCTACTAGCCTTATGACATTGATTTCACGGCTGAGTGATATTCCATTGTACATAAGGACCACAACTTCTTTATCCATTTTTCTCTTTCCTGGGATATTGAAGGTGGAATGAAGTGGAGGTCCTTGTCAACAGAGCAGCCCTAAACTTTGGGGTGCTTGTGTCTTGCTGATTTTTCATTTTCCCAATTTATACCCCCATGAGTGGAAGTGCCCTATGCTCTCTAAGCTTTGCTTTTTAGACGTTTCAGGACTCACCGTACACTTCTCCAGAGTGGCTGTTGACAATTTACATCCCGCCCATCAGTGTAGCAAGGCTCCCATTTCTCCATGGCCTGTCCTGCATTTCTGGTTTTGACACTTTTTTCAGCATGGCCCTTTTGACCGATGGGAAGCGAGACATCTTTGTAGCGCTGATTTGCCTTTCCAGGTTGCTTGGTTGGCCAAAAAGGGCGTATGCGTTTTTTCCTGAATATATTCAGGAAAAAACGCATACGCCCTTTTTGGCCAAGGGCATCATTGTCAACGTTTTGCCGCTTTTCATGTGCTTTAAAGGCGATTCGAATCTACCTCCTGAAATCTGTTTCCTGCAATTCTGCCTTGATTTCAAATCCTCTTCTTTGCCTTCCCTCAATATATTTGTGGATGAGAGTTATCATTTATAACTCTGCAGGTTTGTGAATTGCAGTGCCCTGAACCTCCATTTTACAACTCGCTTTTTAGGGAGCTGGCCGCAAAAGCGCAGGATGGCTTCAGGCCCTGTTCTGGTTCCGGGGGGCAGGCTGAGCCTGTGGTTAATTCTTCTTCCTGATGGGAAAATAGAGTGACCTGTGCCTGTCCCAACACCAAGAGCTAGTCTTTCATTGGTTCCACGTCTTCCCGTTCATCCTCAGTACAAATTGCAACCTGTACGGAACAGGAGGTTAAAGGTGCTGATGCTCCAAGGAGGGAGATTGCTAGTAAAGTGGCTGGAATGGCGAACCCGGGCACAAGCAGATGAGAAATGAGGTGCGTTTTAGAAACCTTTCCCCATCACACGGTGTACCATCTTCTGGGTATCTCATGCATGTTTTCGATGTAGGAAGATGCCCTTGAACCTGGAGATTTGGGACCCATGCGATGGGTACCACGCAGTATTACTTTAAAGGGTCTGCGTTTGCTCACCCAACCTCACCAAACCTCTCAGCCGCAACAGTGTCCACCCTTATGTCTCATCCAGCTGTGGGTCTAGATATGGTCAATCCAGGTTGCATCACAGCCCCTGAACGCATTGTGTAAGAATTTCTCTCTCTTTCACTGTCTTTGTTTCATGGGTGTTTCAAAGTAATTTATTTTTATAATGGGGTTTAGCTGCTTTTCACTGCTGTGTTTATGCCGCTTTTTACCCACTTGACACACTAACAGAGAGATATCAATACATAGGTTTTAAGATTATTACTAGTCAGATATATTCTTGTGCGGTGAATAGGGCGTGTTGAGTCCAGTTCTCTGAGCAAGGAGTAGGTCTTGTCTATTACATATTGGGTTTATGGAACGGTATCTGAGCTAATTTGAAACCCTTGTTTTATGTATCACCCCACCTCACCTTTCCCGTTAAGCAGCCATAGTGTGTTTTCTGCATGTGTGACTCTGTTCTGTTTTGTAATTCAGTTCAAGTGTAACGGTTTTTACATTCCCTCTATCAGTGATACCTTATGAGAAGTGTCCTTTTCTGTGTGACTTATTTCACTTAGAGTCGTCGTACCTAAATCCACTCATCATGCTGCTACTAGCCTTATGACATTGATTTCACGGCTGAGTGATATTCCATTGTACATAAGGACCACAACTTCTTTATCCATTTTTCTCTTTCCTGGGATATTGAAGGTGGAATGAAGTGGAGGTCCTTGTCAACAGAGCAGCCCTAAACTTTGGGGTGCTTGTGTCTTGCTGATTTTTCATTTTCCCAATTTATACCCCCATGAGTGGAAGTGCCCTATGCTCTCTAAGCTTTGCTTTTTAGACGTTTCAGGACTCACCGTACACTTCTCCAGAGTGGCTGTTGACAATTTACATCCCGCCCATCAGTGTAGCAAGGCTCCCATTTCTCCATGGCCTGTCCTGCATTTCTGGTTTTGACACTTTTTTCAGCATGGCCCTTTTGACCGATGGGAAGCGAGACATCTTTGTAGCGCTGATTTGCCTTTCCAGGTTGCTCGGTTGGCCAAAAAGGGCGTATGCGTTTTTTCCTGAATATATTCAGGAAAAAACGCATACGCCCTTTTTGGCCAAGGGCATCATTGTCAACGTTTTGCCGCTTTTCATGTGCTTTAAAGGCGATTCGAATCTACCTCCTGAAATCTGTTTCCTGCAATTCTGCCTTGATTTCAAATCCTCTTCTTTGCCTTCCCTCAATATATTTGTGGATGAGAGTTATCATTTATAACTCTGCAGGTTTGTGAATTGCAGTGCCCTGAACCTCCATTTTACAACTCGCTTTTTAGGGAGCTGGCCGCAAAAGCGCAGGATGGCTTCAGGCCCTGTTCTGGGTCCGGGGGGCAGGCTGAGCCTGTGGTTAATTCTTCTTCCTGATGGGAAAATAGAGTGACCTGTGCCTGTCCCAACACCAAGAGCTAGTCTTTCATTGGTTCCACGTCTTCCCGTTCATCCTCAGTACAAATTGCAACCTGTACGGAACAGGAGGTTAAAGGTGCTGATGCTCCAAGGAGGGAGATTGCTAGTAAAGTGGCTGGAATGGCGAACCCGGGCACAAGCAGATGAGAAATGAGGTGCGTTTTAGAAACCTTTCCCCATCACACGGTGTACCATCTTCTGGGTATCTCATGCATGTTTTCGATGTAGGAAGATGCCCTTGAACCTGGAGATTTGGGACCCATGCGATGGGTACCACGCAGTATTACTTTAAAGGGTCTGCGTTTGCTCACCCAACCTCACCAAACCTCTCAGCCGCAACAGTGTCCACCCTTATGTCTCATCCAGCTGTGGGTCTAGATATGGTCAATCCAGGTTGCATCACAGCCCCTGAACGCATTGTGTAAGAATTTCTCTCTCTTTCACTGTCTTTATTTCATGGGTGTTTCAAAGTAATTTATTTTTATAATGGGGTTTAGCTGCTTTTCACTGCTGTGTTTATGCCGCTTTTTACCCACTTGACACACTAACAGAGAGATATCAATACATAGGTTTTAAGATTATTACTAGTCAGATATATTCTTGTGCGGTGAATAGGGCGTGTTGAGTCCAGTTCTCTGAGCAAGGAGTAGGTCTTGTCTATTACATATTGGGTTTATGGAACGGTATCTGAGCTAATTTGAAACCCTTGTTTTATGTATCACCCCACCTCACCTTTCCCGTTAAGCAGCCATAGTGTGTTTTCTGCATGTGTGACTCTGTTCTGTTTTGTAATTCAGTTCAAGTGTAACGGTTTTTACATTCCCTCTATCAGTGATACCTTATGAGAAGTGTCCTTTTCTGTGTGACTTATTTCACTTAGAGTCGTCGTACCTAAATCCACTCATCATGCTGCTACTAGCCTTATGACATTGATTTCACGGCTGAGTGATATTCCATTGTACATAAGGACCACAACTTCTTTATCCATTTTTCTCTTTCCTGGGATATTGAAGGTGGAATGAAGTGGAGGTCCTTGTCAACAGAGCAGCCCTAAACTTTGGGGTGCTTGTGTCTTGCTGATTTTTCATTTTCCCAATTTATACCCCCATGAGTGGAAGTGCCCTATGCTCTCTAAGCTTTGCTTTTTAGACGTTTCAGGACTCACCGTACACTTCTCCAGAGTGGCTGTTGACAATTTACATCCCGCCCATCAGTGTAGCAAGGCTCCCATTTCTCCATGGCCTGTCCTGCATTTCTGGTTTTGACACTTTTTTCAGCATGGCCCTTTTGACCGATGGGAAGCGAGACATCTTTGTAGCGCTGATTTGCCTTTCCAGGCTGCTCGGTTGGCCAAAAAGGGCGTATGCGTTTTTTCCTGAATATATTCAGGAAAAAACGCATACGCCCTTTTTGGCCAAGGGCATCATTGTCAACGTTTTGCCGCTTTTCATGTGCTTTAAAGGCGATTCGAATCTACCTCCTGAAATCTGTTTCCTGCAATTCTGCCTTGATTTCAAATCCTCTTCTTTGCCTTCCCTCAATATATTTGTGGATGAGAGTTATCATTTATAACTCTGCAGGTTTGTGAATTGCAGTGCCCTGAAGCTCCATTTTACAACTCGCTTTTTAGGGAGCTGGCCGCAAAAGCGCAGGATGGCTTCAGGCCCTGTTCTGGTTCCGGGGGGCAGGCTGAGCCTGTGGTTAATTCTTCTTCCTGATGGGAAAATAGAGTGACCTGTGCCTGTCCCAACACCAAGAGCTAGTCTTTCATTGGTTCCACGTCTTCCCGTTCATCCTCAGTACAAATTGCAACCTGTACGGAACAGGAGGTTAAAGGTGCTGATGCTCCAAGGAGGGAGATTGCTAGTAAAGTGGCTGGAATGGCGAACCCGGGCACAAGCAGATGAGAAATGAGGTGCGTTTTAGAAACCTTTCCCCATCACACGGTGTACCATCTTCTGGGTATCTCATGCATGTTTTCGATGTAGGAAGATGCCCTTGAACCTGGAGATTTGGGACCCATGCGATGGGTACCACGCAGTATTACTTTAAAGGGTCTGCGTTTGCTCACCCAACCTCACCAAACCTCTCAGCCGCAACAGTGTCCACCCTTATGTCTCATCCAGCTGTGGGTCTAGATATGGTCAATCCAGGTTGCATCACAGCCCCTGAACGCATTGTGTAAGAATTTCTCTCTCTTTCACTGTCTTTGTTTCATGGGTGTTTCAAAGTAATTTATTTTTATAATGGGGTTTAGCTGCTTTTCACTGCTGTGTTTATGCCGCTTTTTACCCACTTGACACACTAACAGAGAGATATCAATACATAGGTTTTAAGATTATTACTAGTCAGATATATTCTTGTGCGGTGAATAGGGCGTGTTGAGTCCAGTTCTCTGAGCAAGGAGTAGGTCTTGTCTATTACATATTGGGTTTATGGAACGGTATCTGAGCTAATTTGAAACCCTTGTTTTATGTATCACCCCACCTCACCTTTCCCGTTAAGCAGCCATAGTGTGTTTTCTGCATGTGTGACTCTGTTCTGTTTTGTAATTCAGTTCAAGTGTAACGGTTTTTACATTCCCTCTATCAGTGATACCTTATGAGAAGTGTCCTTTTCTGTGTGACTTATTTCACTTAGAGTCGTCGTACCTAAATCCACTCATCATGCTGCTACTAGCCTTATGACATTGATTTCGCGGCTGAGTGATATTCCATTGTACATAAGGACCACAACTTCTTTATCCATTTTTCTCTTTCCTGGGATATTGAAGGTGGAATGAAGTGGAGGTCCTTGTCAACAGAGCAGCCCTAAACTTTGGGGTGCTTGTGTCTTGCTGATTTTTCATTTTCCCAATTTATACCCCCATGAGTGGAAGTGCCCTATGCTCTCTAAGCTTTGCTTTTTAGACGTTTCAGGACTCACCGTACACTTCTCCAGAGTGGCTGTTGACAATTTACATCCCGCCCATCAGTGTAGCAAGGCTCCCATTTCTCCATGGCCTGTCCTGCATTTCTGGTTTTGACACTTTTTTCAGCATGGCCCTTTTGACCGATGGGAAGCGAGACATCTTTGTAGCGCTGATTTGCCTTTCCAGGTTGCTCGGTTGGCCAAAAAGGGCGTATGCGTTTTTTCCTGAATATATTCAGGAAAAAACGCATACGCCCTTTTTGGCCAAGGGCATCATTGTCAACGTTTTGCCGCTTTTCATGTGCTTTAAAGGCGATTCGAATCTACCTCCTGAAATCTGTTTCCTGCAATTCTGCCTTGATTTCAAATCCTCTTCTTTGCCTTCCCTCAATATATTTGTGGATGAGAGTTATCATTTATAACTCTGCAGGTTTGTGAATTGCAGTGCCCTGAACCTCCATTTTACAACTCGCTTTTTAGGGAGCTGGCCGCAAAAGCGCAGGATGGCTTCAGGCCCTGTTCTGGTTCCGGGGGGCAGGCTGAGCCTGTGGTTAATTCTTCTTCCTGATGGGAAAATAGAGTGACCTGTGCCTGTCCCAACACCAAGAGCTAGTCTTTCATTGGTTCCACGTCTTCCCGTTCATCCTCAGTACAAATTGCAACCTGTACGGAACAGGAGGTTAAAGGTGCTGATGCTCCAAGGAGGGAGATTGCTAGTAAAGTGGCTGGAATGGCGAACCCGGGCACAAGCAGATGAGAAATGAGGTGCGTTTTAGAAACCTTTCCCCATCACACGGTGTACCATCTTCTGGGTATCTCATGCATGTTTTCGATGTAGGAAGATGCCCTTGAACCTGGAGATTTGGGACCCATGCGATGGGTACCACGCAGTATTACTTTAAAGGGTCTGCGTTTGCTCACCCAACCTCACCAAACCTCTCAGCCGCAACAGTGTCCACCCTTATGTCTCATCCAGCTGTGGGTCTAGATATGGTCAATCCAGGTTGCATCACAGCCCCTGAACGCATTGTGTAAGAATTTCTCTCTCTTTCACTGTCTTTGTTTCATGGGTGTTTCAAAGTAATTTATTTTTATAATGGGGTTTAGCTGCTTTTCACTGCTGTGTTTATGCCGCTTTTTACCCACTTGACACACTAACAGAGAGATATCAATACATAGGTTTTAAGATTATTACTAGTCAGATATATTCTTGTGCGGTGAATAGGGCGTGTTGAGTCCAGTTCTCTGAGCAAGGAGTAGGTCTTGTCTATTACATATTGGGTTTATGGAACGGTATCTGAGCTAATTTGAAACCCTTGTTTTATGTATCACCCCACCTCACCTTTCCCGTTAAGCAGCCATAGTGTGTTTTCTGCATGTGTGACTCTGTTCTGTTTTGTAATTCAGTTCAAGTGTAACGGTTTTTACATTCCCTCTATCAGTGATACCTTATGAGAAGTGTCCTTTTCTGTGTGACTTATTTCACTTAGAGTCGTCGTACCTAAATCCACTCATCATGCTGCTACTAGCCTTATGACATTGATTTCGCGGCTGAGTGATATTCCATTGTACATAAGGACCACAACTTCTTTATCCATTTTTCTCTTTCCTGGGATATTGAAGGTGGAATGAAGTGGAGGTCCTTGTCAACAGAGCAGCCCTAAACTTTGGGGTGCTTGTGTCTTGCTGATTTTTCATTTTCCCAATTTATACCCCCATGAGTGGAAGTGCCCTATGCTCTCTAAGCTTTGCTTTTTAGACGTTTCAGGACTCACCGTACACTTCTCCAGAGTGGCTGTTGACAATTTACATCCCGCCCATCAGTGTAGCAAGGCTCCCATTTCTCCATGGCCTGTCCTGCATTTCTGGTTTTGACACTTTTTTCAGCATGGCCCTTTTGACCGATGGGAAGCGAGACATCTTTGTAGCGCTGATTTGCCTTTCCAGGTTGCTTGGTTGGCCAAAAAGGGCGTATGCGTTTTTTCCTGAATATATTCAGGAAAAAACGCATACGCCCTTTTTGGCCAAGGGCATCATTGTCAACGTTTTGCCGCTTTTCATGTGCTTTAAAGGCGATTCGAATCTACCTCCTGAAATCTGTTTCCTGCAATTCTGCCTTGATTTCAAATCCTCTTCTTTGCCTTCCCTCAATATATTTGTGGATGAGAGTTATCATTTATAACTCTGCAGGTTTGTGAATTGCAGTGCCCTGAAGCTCCATTTTACAACTCGCTTTTTAGGGAGCTGGCCGCAAAAGCGCAGGATGGCTTCAGGCCCTGTTCTGGTTCCGGGGGGCAGGCTGAGCCTGTGGTTAATTCTTCTTCCTGATGGGAAAATAGAGTGACCTGTGCCTGTCCCAACACCAAGAGCTAGTCTTTCATTGGTTCCACGTCTTCCCGTTCATCCTCAGTACAAATTGCAACCTGTACGGAACAGGAGGTTAAAGGTGCTGATGCTCCAAGGAGGGAGATTGCTAGTAAAGTGGCTGGAATGGCGAACCCGGGCACAAGGAGATGAGAAATGAGGTGCGTTTTAGAAACCTTTCCCCATCACACGGTGTACCATCTTCTGGGTATCTCATGCATGTTTTCGATGTAGGAAGATGCCCTTGAACCTGGAGATTTGGGACCCATGCGATGGGTACCACGCAGTATTACTTTAAAGGGTCTGCGTTTGCTCACCCAACCTCACCAAACCTCTCAGCCGCAACAGTGTCCACCCTTATGTCTCATCCAGCTGTGGGTCTAGATATGGTCAATCCAGGTTGCATCACAGCCCCTGAACGCATTGTGTAAGAATTTCTCTCTCTTTCACTGTCTTTGTTTCATGGGTGTTTCAAAGTAATTTATTTTTATAATGGGGTTTAGCTGCTTTTCACTGCTGTGTTTATGCCGCTTTTTACCCACTTGACACACTAACAGAGAGATATCAATACATAGGTTTTAAGATTATTACTAGTCAGATATATTCTTGTGCGGTGAATAGGGCGTGTTGAGTCCAGTTCTCTGAGCAAGGAGTAGGTCTTGTCTATTACATATTGGGTTTATGGAACGGTATCTGAGCTAATTTGAAACCCTTGTTTTATGTATCACCCCACCTCACCTTTCCCGTTAAGCAGCCATAGTGTGTTTTCTGCATGTGTGACTCTGTTCTGTTTTGTAATTCAGTTCAAGTGTAACGGTTTTTACATTCCCTCTATCAGTGATACCTTATGAGAAGTGTCCTTTTCTGTGTGACTTATTTCACTTAGAGTCGTCGTACCTAAATCCACTCATCATGCTGCTACTAGCCTTATGACATTGATTTCGCGGCTGAGTGATATTCCATTGTACATAAGGACCACAACTTCTTTATCCATTTTTCTCTTTCCTGGGATATTGAAGGTGGAATGAAGTGGAGGTCCTTGTCAACAGAGCAGCCCTAAACTTTGGGGTGCTTGTGTCTTGCTGATTTTTCATTTTCCCAATTTATACCCCCATGAGTGGAAGTGCCCTATGCTCTCTAAGCTTTGCTTTTTAGACGTTTCAGGACTCACCGTACACTTCTCCAGAGTGGCTGTTGACAATTTACATCCCGCCCATCAGTGTAGCAAGGCTCCCATTTCTCCATGGCCTGTCCTGCATTTCTGGTTTTGACACTTTTTTCAGCATGGCCCTTTTGACCGATGGGAAGCGAGACATCTTTGTAGCGCTGATTTGCCTTTCCAGGTTGCTTGGTTGGCCAAAAAGGGCGTATGCGTTTTTTCCTGAATATATTCAGGAAAAAACGCATACGCCCTTTTTGGCCAAGGGCATCATTGTCAACGTTTTGCCGCTTTTCATGTGCTTTAAAGGCGATTCGAATCTACCTCCTGAAATCTGTTTCCTGCAATTCTGCCTTGATTTCAAATCCTCTTCTTTGCCTTCCCTCAATATATTTGTGGATGAGAGTTATCATTTATAACTCTGCAGGTTTGTGAATTGCAGTGCCCTGAACCTCCATTTTACAACTCGCTTTTTAGGGAGCTGGCCGCAAAAGCGCAGGATGGCTTCAGGCCCTGTTCTGGTTCCGGGGGGCAGGCTGAGCCTGTGGTTAATTCTTCTTCCTGATGGGAAAATAGAGTGACCTGTGCCTGTCCCAACACCAAGAGCTAGTCTTTCATTGGTTCCACGTCTTCCCGTTCATCCTCAGTACAAATTGCAACCTGTACGGAACAGGAGGTTAAAGGTGCTGATGCTCCAAGGAGGGAGATTGCTAGTAAAGTGGCTGGAATGGCGAACCCGGGCACAAGCAGATGAGAAATGAGGTGCGTTTTAGAAACCTTTCCCCATCACACGGTGTACCATCTTCTGGGTATCTCATGCATGTTTTCGATGTAGGAAGATGCCCTTGAACCTGGAGATTTGGGACCCATGCGATGGGTACCACGCAGTATTACTTTAAAGGGTCTGCGTTTGCTCACCCAACCTCACCAAACCTCTCAGCCGCAACAGTGTCCACCCTTATGTCTCATCCAGCTGTGGGTCTAGATATGGTCAATCCAGGTTGCATCACAGCCCCTGAACGCATTGTGTAAGAATTTCTCTCTCTTTCACTGTCTTTGTTTCATGGGTGTTTCAAAGTAATTTATTTTTATAATGGGGTTTAGCTGCTTTTCACTGCTGTGTTTATGCCGCTTTTTACCCACTTGACACACTAACAGAGAGATATCAATACATAGGTTTTAAGATTATTACTAGTCAGATATATTCTTGTGCGGTGAATAGGGCGTGTTGAGTCCAGTTCTCTGAGCAAGGAGTAGGTCTTGTCTATTACATATTGGGTTTATGGAACGGTATCTGAGCTAATTTGAAACCCTTGTTTTATGTATCACCCCACCTCACCTTTCCCGTTAAGCAGCCATAGTGTGTTTTCTGCATGTGTGACTCTGTTCTGTTTTGTAATTCAGTTCAAGTGTAACGGTTTTTACATTCCCTCTATCAGTGATACCTTATGAGAAGTGTCCTTTTCTGTGTGACTTATTTCACTTAGAGTCGTCGTACCTAAATCCACTCATCATGCTGCTACTAGCCTTATGACATTGATTTCACGGCTGAGTGATATTCCATTGTACATAAGGACCACAACTTCTTTATCCATTTTTCTCTTTCCTGGGATATTGAAGGTGGAATGAAGTGGAGGTCCTTGTCAACAGAGCAGCCCTAAACTTTGGGGTGCTTGTGTCTTGCTGATTTTTCATTTTCCCAATTTATACCCCCATGAGTGGAAGTGCCCTATGCTCTCTAAGCTTTGCTTTTTAGACGTTTCAGGACTCACCGTACACTTCTCCAGAGTGGCTGTTGACAATTTACATCCCGCCCATCAGTGTAGCAAGGCTCCCATTTCTCCATGGCCTGTCCTGCATTTCTGGTTTTGACACTTTTTTCAGCATGGCCCTTTTGACCGATGGGAAGCGAGACATCTTTGTAGCGCTGATTTGCCTTTCCAGGTTGCTTGGTTGGCCAAAAAGGGCGTATGCGTTTTTTCCTGAATATATTCAGGAAAAAACGCATACGCCCTTTTTGGCCAAGGGCATCATTGTCAACGTTTTGCCGCTTTTCATGTGCTTTAAAGGCGATTCGAATCTACCTCCTGAAATCTGTTTCCTGCAATTCTGCCTTGATTTCAAATCCTCTTCTTTGCCTTCCCTCAATATATTTGTGGATGAGAGTTATCATTTATAACTCTGCAGGTTTGTGAATTGCAGTGCCCTGAACCTCCATTTTACAACTCGCTTTTTAGGGAGCTGGCCGCAAAAGCGCAGGATGGCTTCAGGCCCTGTTCTGGTTCCGGGGGGCAGGCTGAGCCTGTGGTTAATTCTTCTTCCTGATGGGAAAATAGAGTGACCTGTGCCTGTCCCAACACCAAGAGCTAGTCTTTCATTGGTTCCACGTCTTCCCGTTCATCCTCAGTACAAATTGCAACCTGTACGGAACAGGAGGTTAAAGGTGCTGATGCTCCAAGGAGGGAGATTGCTAGTAAAGTGGCTGGAATGGCGAACCCGGGCACAAGCAGATGAGAAATGAGGTGCGTTTTAGAAACCTTTCCCCATCACACGGTGTACCATCTTCTGGGTATCTCATGCATGTTTTCGATGTAGGAAGATGCCCTTGAACCTGGAGATTTGGGACCCATGCGATGGGTACCACGCAGTATTACTTTAAAGGGTCTGCGTTTGCTCACCCAACCTCACCAAACCTCTCAGCCGCAACAGTGTCCACCCTTATGTCTCATCCAGCTGTGGGTCTAGATATGGTCAATCCAGGTTGCATCACAGCCCCTGAACGCATTGTGTAAGAATTTCTCTCTCTTTCACTGTCTTTGTTTCATGGGTGTTTCAAAGTAATTTATTTTTATAATGGGGTTTAGCTGCTTTTCACTGCTGTGTTTATGCCGCTTTTTACCCACTTGACACACTAACAGAGAGATATCAATACATAGGTTTTAAGATTATTACTAGTCAGATATATTCTTGTGCGGTGAATAGGGCGTGTTGAGTCCAGTTCTCTGAGCAAGGAGTAGGTCTTGT